>NC_088424.1:36922398-37182398 GCF_034236695.1 Oncorhynchus nerka
GAGCGGTACTGTATGACCCAGTGAGACAGGTTAGGAGCAGTACTGTATGACCCAGTGAGACAGTTTATGAGCGGTACTGTATGACCCAGTGAGACAGTTTATGAGCGGTACTGTATGACCCAGTGAGACAGTTTATGAGCGGTACTGTATGACCCAGTGAGACAGTTTATGAGCGGTACTGTACGACCCAGTGAGACAGGTTAGAAGCGGTACTGTATGACCCAGTGAGACAGGTTAGGAGCGGTACTGTACAACCCAGTGAGACAGGTTAGGAGCGGTACTGTACGACCCAGTGAGACAGGTTAGGAGCGGTACTGTACAACCCAGTGAGACAGGTTAGGAGCAGTACTGTACGACCCAGTGAGACAGGTTAGGAGCGGTACTGTACGACCCAGTGAGACAGGTTAGGAGCGGTACTGTACGACCCAGTGAGACAGGTTAGGAGCAGTACTGTACGACCCAGTGAGACAGGTTAGGAGCAGTACTGTATGACCCAGTGAGACAGGTTAGGAGCGGTACTGTACGACCCAGTGAGACAGGTTAGGAGCAGTACTGTATGACCCAGTGAGACAGTTTATGAGCGGTACTGTACGACCCAGTGAGACAGGTTAGAAGCGGTACTGTATGACCCAGTGAGACAGGTTAGGAGCGGTACTGTATGACCCAGTGAGACAGTTTATGAGCGGTACTGTACGACCCAGTGAGACAGGTTAGAAGCGGTACTGTATGACCCAGTGAGACAGGTTAGGAGCGGTACTGTATGACCCAGTGAGACAGGTTAGGAGCGGTACTGTATGACCCAGTGAGACAGTTTAGGAGCAGTACTGTATGACCCAGTGAGACAGTTTATGAGCGGTACTGTACGACCCAGTGAGACAGGTTAGAAGCGGTACTGTATGACCCAGTGAGACAGGTTAGGAGCGGTACTGTATGACCCAGTGAGACAGGTTAGGAGCAGTACTGTATGACCCAGTGAGACAGTTTATGAGCGGTACTTTACGACCCAGTGAGACAGGTTAGAAGCGGTACTGTATGACCCAGTGAGACAGGTTAGGAGCAGTACTGTATGACCCAGTGAGACAGGTTAGGAGCGGTACTGTACGACCCAGTGAGACAGGTTAGAAGCGGTACTGTACGACCCAGTGAGACAGGTTAGAAGCGGTACTATACGCCCCCTCTCGACTCACATACACTGGGAATCAATGTCCCCCTGACCACAATACCAGGTCCCCTGCAGGGTGGGTTTATTAAAACTGACCTGTGTGTGTGTGTGTGTGTGTGTGTGTGTGTGTGTGTGTGTGTGTGTGTGTGTGTGTGTGTGTGTGTGTGTGTGTGTGTGTGTGTGTGTGTGTGTGTGTGTGCACGCAGATGCACTGGCTATGCGTGTGATTGATAGTCACTATGGTTGTGATTTAAACGACTGTCCTGGCTCTTACTCATCCATGTTAATCGACATTTTCCCAGAGCTCAAATGGGACCATACATTCTACCCGTCAAAGTGTCTAATGAGAGACTTTCCATTACTTTAAGTGATCATTGAGAGAGGGATAGATAGAAAGTCAGAGGGAAAAGAAGAAAGGCAGGAGGACCGAGAGAGAAACAGAAAGGCAGAGTGAGAAAGAGAGAGACAACACTGAGACAAGGAAGAAGATGTGATCTGTCATTCCCAAGTCATCAGAGCCACAGCTCCAGTCACATCCAGAAGGAAAATGAGTTCAGCTCTGTTGTAAACCTGAGCAGTAATGACTTGTATATAAAGACCCAACCCCAGTCAGATGTCTGTGTTACCGTTGAAGGAGCACAATGATGACGTCACACATGGGGTGTTGTTTCAAGACCGAGCCACAGTTACAAAACACTCATAATCACACCATGCCGATGACTTTTCACCCTTTGTTGTCAATACAATATTATGTGCCAACATTCTAAACTGTACTTTTGGGTGACATACAGACCACAGAAGCAAAAAGGAAACATATTTTCAAGTGCCATAAAAACCATGTCAGTACATTTGATTCTTTATACATTTGATACTGTGATGTTGTATAATTTGTTCAAATGTGTACAGTTCCTGTGTACAATGAGGAACTTCACAATGTTGCCTTCAGATAGCATACTGAACATTGATTTTCTTTCATACCTGTTTTGAGTTTGCTGCTCTTATCCATTTGATCAAGCTGATGACACTGACAGTCTGTTTATAAACCACTTATAAACAGTAGTACATCACTTAGGTCAGTTTTTCCTGAAATACTCTAGCAAAGTACTGATTGTTTTCCTCCACACCAACAAACTGTCATACTGAGGAACCTTAGAGTCAAAGGCTACTTCCTGTTCATAATACTGTGCAGTAATACATCATGGAAAAGCACAATAACTTTTATTTTTCTTATTTGAAAAGTAGTTGTACTGTAACGTTATCTATGTATATTTGTGTAAATAATCTATTTGAAAGTATCGTATCCATGTGGTTTTAAGGTTGTTGTTTTTTCATCCTTGACACAGGCCTTTGACGTGTTGGTTTTGGTTGACTGTGATATGAATGAGATGTAACAGAGCAGGCTGGTGGGAGGAGCTATAGGAGGGCGGGCTCATTGTAATGGTTGGAATGGAACGGTGTCTGACTTATGTTGTCTACATGTTTGATGTGTTTGATGCAGTTCTATGTACTCCATTTCAGCCATTACAATGAGCCCGTTCTTCTATAGCTCCTCCCACCAGCCACCACTGAGATGCAAGTACAGGAATTACAGTATTTACCTTTGACTGGAAGCTGAGGGTAGCTGTTTCCTTTCTAAAAAGAGTAGAATCGTAGGCTTGTCCTGCTGAGCTGAATGAAAAAGGTCTCCATATTATTTGATTTATGATTTACGGCTGTACACACACGCACACACACACACACGCACACACACACACACACACACACGCACACGCACGCACGCACGCACGCACGCACGCACGCACGCACGCACGCACGCACACACACACACACACACACACACACACACACACACACACACATTAAACACTTAATGTGAGAGGATACAGCAGTCAGTTAATATGGACAACCCTGTCAATATATTCTTTATTATTCTAATAAACAATGAATATGTATTCATCTTTGTTGTATCTTTATGGATTGTTAATTTGACTGTAATGTTATACAGTAGGATTCTTTCAAGCAACCATTTCTATCACCACTAGATGGCGGTGGAAACTAGTCTTTGCAGGTGAGGAAAGAGCCATCGGTGAGATTGGCTGTGTTCTCGAACATCAAAATGACTGAAGGCGACTGCCGACTGACTGATCTACAAATCACCTTGCATCATAAATAACGACTGATCATTATTTGTAGATCAGTCAGTTAGTCACAATTTACCCATGATACGTTGTGTTTATGATCCTCTCGAACTCGGCCAATAACTCCATGGGTGCGTCTCAGCGTTCTACCATGGCGTCCTCTCATCTCTTTACCTTCAGATGCACCAATATGAAAGAAGTGGACAGCTCACAGTTGGAATCTATCATATTCTCATGTATCCTGGGTTTTCAGGTCAAGGCAGATTCATTGAAAGAGACCAGTAGAGGAGGCCACATTATCCTATTGAGATACATACACCCTATGTGATTGGGTGGTGAATCATTGCTTGTTAGAGTTGATGTCATTAACAGCTAGGGCATTGCCTTTGTGTTAGAGTGCTCCTTGAATCAGTCTAGACACCTTTATGTTTTACATGAGTACAGTAATATGTCTTTACGCCAGCGGTGATCAACTCTGATCCTTGAGGGGGCTGTATTGTGTGCAGGCTTTTGCTCTAGCCCCAAATCAATGAATTACTGTACATTTGTTGTCTCTAGACTGCAATTAATTTATTCAGATGTGTTTGAGCACCACACATAAAACGCTCAAGATGCTGAGCTGCCCATCCCCGCTCTATGGCTTGATATCGAGTTTATACTGCAGCTTTGATGACATAACAGACACAATTTAGCACCTACTGAGCAGACTGAAACAAGCCTCTCCAGACCTCGCTGTGGTAGAACATCTTGCCCATCTAAAAGGTCAACTAAAGCCCATGTCCATGTAGATAGTCTATTTATATCATTCATGGTACATTCATTATGTGTTTGCATTGGCAACCACACATCTCTCTCTCACACACACAAACACACCCACGCATGCAAGTACTCTCGCGTGCACACACACACTCCATTTAATACATTATTTTAATGAAAGAAATGTTGACATAAACATGATGACATTATTGTGGTGGTGTAGAACATGAAGGGAGGGGTATGATGACTCATTGTCGGTCGTGTGTGTTCACTGCTGATCTGCTGTTTTCAAAATAAAACTGTTTCAACATAAAGTAATAACTAATGGCATCCAGGAAGCAGTTTGTGGTAGCGATCCATTCACAAACTAGCCAAAAATCACGCACTAATTTGAAAGATTCCCATTTATTTTTTTTGAAAAGGAATCTCAGCAGAAACCCAAGATGGATGGGTGTGTAGCAGACCACAAAGACGATCAGGTTGGCTGTTACTATGCCAATAATGTTCCTCTTCTCCACAGTGGTGTCCTCATCCTCATCCTTCTCCTTCATTAGAACCCTTATGGTCTGTGTGGAACAGAACACTAAAATCAAAACTGGCAGAAGATACCCCAGCACCTCTAGAACCACAAGGAACTCAACTGACAACGTGCTTTCTTGAGATACTTCATAACATGTAATCAGTTTGCGAGGATCGTTGTCTTTTCTGAACACGGCACATATCATTACTACGGTGACCCATATGGTCCCACACACCACCGCAGCCACCTTCTTTGACCGCCATGTTCTGGTGTGGAACGGGTACTTGACCGCCAGGTAGCGGTGGATGCTGATGGCGGTGACCGTGAGGATGCTGGCGTACATGTTGATGTAATGTGTGGAGATGAGGAAGGTGCAGAAGTATGTTCTGTCTAGACGGTGGAAGGCATTGTAGATGCGGAAGGGGAGGAAGAACACGAGGGAGCAGTTGGCTGCTGCGAGGTTCAGCATGTAGACGTGTGTGTCGGTCCACATGGCTCGTTTGGCGAGGAAGACGCGTAGAACCGCCATGTTGAGTAGCAAGCCCACCAGGAACACAGGAAGGTAGCCCACGGCTTGGAGGATCTCCACTTCACAGGTATTGCTGTTGTTACACATAGCTACCTGAGGAGAGGACATGACTCAGGCAAGCTATTACAAATATAACATTGTGTCACATGGGTTTTTACAAGATATAAGCAGAATGAAGTCCTTGATCATGGGTCTTGATCTACATAGTCTGAAATAGTTGTCCCTCCTCTCCTGTCCTTCACTTGGTCTGATGTGAAATAGTTGGAGGATAACCTCTGCCACATTGCTTTCACCTCTTGTATTTTTTTTTTCAGATTAGTGCAGAAGACCAGGATAAAACCCATTTGAGACGACTAAGCTACTGGCCAATCCTATAAAAGAGTGTGAGTTTTTGAGATACCCTTACCCCAGGTAGAACAAAACACAAACATGTTTTTTCACATCTCTAATGACTCCCAATTATCAAATGGATGATTGTGAAAAAATATTGTACTGCAAAGAGGTTACATTTATAGATACTGTGACCCCCTGCCCCTCTTCCAATGCATGCAGAATAATGCCTTGTGACCCCCTGCCCCTCTTCCAAAGCGTGCAGAATAATGCCTTGTGACCTCCGCCCCTCTTCCAAAGCGTGCAGAATAATGCCCTGTGACCCCCGCCCCTCTTCCAAAGCGTGCAGAATAATGCCTTGTGACCTCCGCCCCTCTTCCAAAGCGTGCAGAATAATGCCTTGTGACCCCCGCCCCTCTTCCAAAGCGTGCAGAATAATGCCCTGTGACCCCGCCCCTCTTCCAAAGCGTGCAGAATAATGCCTTGTGACCCCCGCCCCTCTTCCAAAGCGTGCAGAATAATGCCTTGTGACCCCCGCCCCTCTTCCAAAGCGTGCAGAATAATGCCTTGTGACCCCGCCCCTCTTCCAAAGCGTGCAGAATAATGCCTTGTGACCTCCGCCCCTCTTCCAAAGCGTGCAGAATAATGCCTTGTGACCCCCCGCCCCTCTTCCAAAGCGTGCAGAATAATGCCTTGTGACCCCCGCCCCTCTTCCAAAGCGTGCAGAATAATGCCTTGTGACCCCCGCCCCTCTTCCAAAGCGTGCAGAATAATGCCTTGTGACCCCCGCCCCTCTTCCAAAGCGTGCAGAATAATGCCTTGTGACCTCCGCCCCTCTTCCAAAGCGTGCAGAATAATGCCCTGTGACCCCCGCCCCTCTTCCAAAGCCTGCAGAATAATGCCCTGTGACCCCCGCCCCTCTTCCAAAGCGTGCAGAATAATGCCTTGTGACCCCCTGCCCCTCTTCCAAAGCGTGCAGAATAATGCCTTGTGACCCCGCCCCTCTTCCAAAGCGTGCAGAATAATGCCTTGTGACCCCCGCCCCTCTTCCAAAGCGTGCAGAATAATGCCTTGTGACCTCCGCCCCTCTTCCAAAGCGTGCAGAATAATGCCTTGTGACCCCGCCCCTCTTCCAAAGCGTGCAGAATAATGCCTTGTGACCCCCGCCCCTCTTCCAAAGCGTGCAGAATAATGCCTTGTGACCTCCGCCCCTCTTCCAAAGCGTGCAGAATAATGCCTTGTGACCTCCGCCCCTCTTCCAAAGCGTGCAGAATAATGCCTTGTGACCCCCTGCCCCTCTTCCAAAGCGTGCAGAATAATGCCTTGTGACCCCCGCCCCTCTTCCAAAGCGTGCAGAATAATGCCTTGTGACCCCCTGCCCCTCTTCCAAAGCGTGCAGAATAATGCCTTGTGACCCCCTGCCCCTCTTCCAAAGCGTGCAGAATAATGCCTTGTGACCCCCTGCCCCTCTTCCAAAGCGTGCAGAATAATGCCTTGTGACCCCCTGCCCCTCTTCCAAAGCGTGCAGAATAATGCCTTGTGACCCCGCCCCTCTTCCAAAGCGTGCAGAATAATGCCTTGTGACCCCGCCCCTCTTCCAAAGCGTGCAGAATAATGCCTTGTGACCCCCTGCCCCTCTTCCAAAGCGTGCAGAATAATGCCTTGTGACCCCGCCCCTCTTCCAAAGCGTGCAGAATAATGCCTTGTGACCCCGCCCCTCTTCCAAAGCGTGCAGAATAATGCCTTGTGACCCCCTGCCCCTCTTCCAAAGCGTGCAGAATAATGCCTTGTGACCCCCGCCCCTCTTCCAAAGCGTGCAGAATAATGCCTTGTGACCCCCGCCCCTCTTCCAAAGCGTGCAGAATAATGCCTTGTGACCCCGCCCCTCTTCCAAAGCGTGCAGAATAATGCCTTGTGACCTCCGTCCCTCTTCCAAAGCGTGCAGAATAATGCCTTGTGACCCCCGCCCCTCTTCCAAAGCGTGCAGAATAATGCCTTGTGACCTCCGCCCCTCTTCCAAAGCGTGCAGAATAATGCCTTGTGACCCCCGCCCCTCTTCCAAAGCGTGCAGAATAATGCCTTGTGACCCCCTGCCCCTCTTCCAAAGCGTGCAGAATAATGCCTTGTGACCCCGCCCCTCTTCCAAAGCGTGCAGAATAATGCCTTGTGACCCCCGCCCCTCTTCCAAAGCGTGCAGAATAATGCCTTGTGACCCCTGCCCCTCTTCCAAAGCGTGCAGAATAATGCCTTGTGACCCCCGCCCCTCTTCCAAAGCGTGCAGAATAATGCCTTGTGACCCCGCCCCTCTTCCAAAGCGTGCAGAATAATGCCTTGTGACCCCGCCCCTCTTCCAAAGCGTGCAGAATAATGCCTTGTGACCTCCGTCCCTCTTCCAAAGCGTGCAGAATAATGCCTTGTGACCCCGCCCCTCTTCCAAAGCGTGCAGAATAATGCCCTGTGACCCCCCCCCTCTTCCAATGCATGCAGAATAATGCCTTGTGACCTCCGCCCCTCTTCCAAAGCGTGCAGAATAATGCCTTGTGACCCCGCCCCTCTTCCAAAGCGTGCAGAATAATGCCTTGTGACCCCGCCCCTCTTCCAAAGCGTGCAGAATAATGCCTTGTGACCTCCGCCCCTCTTCCAATGCATGCAGAATAATGCCTTGTGACCCCCGCCCCTCTTCCAAAGCGTGCAGAATAATGCCTTGTGACCCCCGCCCCTCTTCCAAAGCGTGCAGAATAATGCCTTGTGACCTCCGCCCCTCTTCCAAAGCGTGCAGAATAATGCCTTGTGATCCCCGCCCCTCTTCCAATGCATGCAGAATAATGCCTTGTGACCCCCGCCCCTCTTCCAATGCATGCAGAATAATGCCTTGTGACCCCCGCCCCTCTTCCAATGCATGCAGAATAATGCCTTGTGACCCCCGCCCCTCTTCCAATGCATGCAGAATAATGCCTGCATGCTTTTAGGCGGAAATATCAACAATTAATATTTATGTTGAATCTAAGCTTTACTTTTTGGTAGCTGATTAATAGACAACTTTACAAGTCAAGTGGGCTCTCATTCAGTGGTGTATGCTCCTGCATGACAAAAATACATCGAGTTATACAGTTTTTAATGTTGTGGCCATAGCTGCGGGAAGTAGGTGTGCTGAGGTTGCTGCAGCACCACCTGATAAATCTGAATAAAAAATATATTCATAAAAAATATGAATATCTTTTTTTAGATATATTTTTCCACAAAAGTACTGCTGGGCCTTTGCTAGTCCTGTATTTGTGGACCGAAATAGATGTCTGTAGCACGGGCAAAAAAAATACTTCAATATTTCTGTTTTGGCAAAAAAAAGTGGTTGTATAACGAAGAACAGTATCTTGTAGGATTCATTAGTTGGAATTGTAAGAGTTGCTGCTATGTCCGATTCTCTGTGATTCTGTCATTCTAATGGAATCCAGAAAGAACAAAACCCTGTTCTCAAACATTACATCAAATTGAATATTTTTCCTGATCAAATAACATGAAAAACAACCACTTTTTGTGCAGCATAAATTTACCATCCTTACAAACCACTTAATGTAAATGTACATTACTGTATTGTACATAGGCTGGTCATCGAGGTTTGTACCTGTAGAATTTCCATCATCATGATGGAAAAACAATGACCAATACAGTAATTGAGTACATTGAGACATCAAGTGTT
This sequence comes from Oncorhynchus nerka, assembly GCF_034236695.1. Lineage (NCBI taxonomy): Eukaryota > Metazoa > Chordata > Actinopteri > Salmoniformes > Salmonidae > Oncorhynchus > Oncorhynchus nerka. The sequence continues at coordinate 36,931,531 of NC_088424.1, forward strand.
TTGTGATGATGTGATGTGATGATGTGGCCCAGTTGGTAGCGCATGCTGCTTGCATTGCTAGGGGTGTGGGGTCGATTCCCACGTGGGACCAGTATGATGATGTACGCACTCACTAATGTACATTGCTCTGGATAAGATTGTCTAGTAAAAGGAATGAATAGACCATTTCAGTTTTCACATAGAAATCATTTGTATTGTTTTGTACAGATAATTATCAGATTGAAGTTACAAATGCTGGTAAATACAAATACATTAAGTTTTTTTTAAATTCACAAAAGTAGTGCACTGGCTTTACCTAGTCTTGTATTAGCGTACCGATATTGACTTCTGTGTCGCCACCCCCCTCCCCCCGTCGGCGAAAAAATCCTAAATTACTTCCGGCGGCTAAGGTTGTGGCTATTGTAATTGTCTCTAAGGAAAACAAGTGGTCTTAGATAGTGAAAACTGTCATATATTTTTTTGTCAAAGGTTCCTCTGTAGACTTTATGTGTTCAGCCTCTTGCAATTATATTAGGGGGCTCCCCTAAATTTGACTCATAATCCATTATGGTGCCCAAAATCAGTTGTGCCAGTAACAGAAAGGTCACTGGTTCAAATCTGTCACGTCCTGACCTTAGTTCCTTGTTTATGTCTCTGTTTTAGTTTGGTCAGGGCGTGAGTTGGGGTGGGCATTCTATGTTTTGTATTTCTATGTTTTGTATTTCTGTGTTTGGCCTGGTATGGTTCCCAATCAGAGGCAGCTGTCGATCGTTGTCTCTGATTGAGAACCATATTTAGGCAGCCTGTTTTCCCACCATGGGTTGTGGGTAGTTGTTTTCTGTGTCTGTGTTTTACCATACAGAACTGTTTCAGTTCTAATTTCTCTTGTTCTTTTGTATTCTGTGTTCAGTTTAATACATTTATTATGGACACTTACCACGCTGCGCATTTGTCTGATATTTCATACTCCTCGTCAGAGGAAGAAGAAAATCGTTACAATATACCTGAGCCGGCAAGGTAGGAAAAAAAATCTGCCGTTCTGCAACAACTACTCCCCAGGCACTGTGGACGTCGATTAAGGCAGCCCCTCGCACCTCTCTGATTCAGAGGGGTTGGGTTAAATGTGGAAGACACATTTTGGTTGAATGCATTCAGTTGTGCAACTGACGAGGTATCCTCTTTCCCTGTATATGCACTGAGTGTACAACACATTAGGAGTACTTTCCTAATATTGAGATTCACCCCCTTTTGCCCTCAGAACCTCAATTTGTCGGGGCATAGACTCTACAAGGTGTCAAAAGTGTTCCACAGGGATGCTGGCCCATGTTGACTCCAATGCTTCCCACAGTTGTATCAAGTTGGTTGGATGTCCTTGGGTGGTAGACCCTTCTTGATACACACAGGAAACTGTTGATCGTGAAAAACACAGCAGCGTTCCAGTTCCTTACTCACTCAAACCGGTGAGCCTGGCACCTACTACCATACCCTGTTCAAAGGCACTTCAATCTTTTGTCTTGCCCATTCATCCTCTGAATGGCACACATACACAATCCATGTCTCAATTGTCTCAAGGCTTAAAAATAATTTTTTTAACCTGTCTCCCACCCTTTACACACTGATTCTGACCATAATTCTATCCTCCTGATTTCTGCATACAAGCAAAAACTAAAGCAGGAAGTAACAGTGACTGGCTCAATACGGATGTGGTCAGATGACGTGGATGCTAAGTTACTCTTTTGCTAGCACAGACTGGATTCATCAAATGGCATTGAGGAGTATACCACCTCATTCATCGGCTTCATCAATAAGTGGATAGACAATGTCGTCCCCACAGTGACCGTACGTACATATCCCAACCAGAAGCCACGGATTACAGGCAACATCCACATCGAGCTAAAGGCCAGAGCTGCAGCTTTCAAGAAGCAGGACACTATTCCGGATGCTTATAAGAAATCCCACTATGCACCAAGATGAACCATCAAACACTCAAAGTGTCAATACAGGATTTAGATTGAATCGAACTACACCGGCCGGCAATGACGCTCGTCAGGTATGGCAGGGCTTGAAAACTATTACGGACTTCAAAGGGAAACTAAGCCGCGAGCTGCCAAGTGACGCGAGCCTACCAGATGAGCTAAATGCCTTTTATGCTCGTTTTGAGGCAAGCAACACTGAAGCATGCATGAGAGCACCAGCTGTTCTGGACGGCTGTTTAATAGCGCTCATCGGTAGCCGATGTGAGCAAGACCTTTAAACAGGTCAAGATTAACAAAGTCACGGGGGCCAGATGGATTACCAGGACGTGTACTCAGAGCATGTCCGGACCAACTGGCAAGTGTCTACACTGACATTTTCAACTCTCCCTGAGCGAGTCTGATTTTACCTACATGTTTCAAGCAGACCACCATATTCCCTGTGTCCAAGGAAGCGAGGATAACCTGCCTAAATTATTACCGACCGCAGCACTCAAGTCGGTAGCCATGAAATACTTTGAAAGGCTTGTCATAGCTCCCATCAACAGCACCCTCCCGGATACCCTAGACCCACTCCAATTTCCATACCGCCCCAACAGATCCACTGATGACGTAATCTCAATCGTACTCCACACTGCCCTTTCCCACCTGGATATCAGCATTCAACACCATAGTGCCCGCAAAGCTCATCACTAAGTTAAGGACTCTGGGTCTAAACACCTCCCTCTGCAACTGGATCCTGGACTTCCTGACGGACTGCCGCCAGGTGGTAAGGGTAGGCAACAACATGTCTGCTACACTGATCCTCAACACTGGGTCCCCTCAGGGGTGTGTGCTAAGTCCCCTCCTGTACTCCCTGTTCGCCCACAACTGCGTAGCAAAACACGACTCCAACACTATCATTAAGTTTGCTGACGACACAGCAGTGGTAGGCCTGATCACCGACAACGATGAGACAGCCTTTAGGGAGGAGGTCAAAGACCTGGCAGTGTGGTGCCAGTACAACAACCTCTCCCTCAATGTGAGAAAGACAAGGAGCTGATCGTGGACTACAGGAAAATGTGGGCCGAGCAGGCCCAAATTAACATCGATGGGACAGTAGTGGAGCGGGTCGAAAGTTTCAGGTTCCTTGGTGTCCACATCACCAATGAACTATCATGGTCCAAACACACCAAGACAGTTGTAAAGAGGGCACGATTACACATGTTCCCCCTTAGGGGACTGAAAAGATTTGGCATGGGTCCCCAGATCCTCAAAAAGTTATACAACTGCACCATCGAGAGCATCCTGACCGGTTGCATCACCGCCGGATATGGCAACTGCTCGGCTTCTGACCGTAAGGCGCTACAGAGGGTAGTGCGAATGGCCCAGTACATCAGTGGTGCCAAGCTTCCTGCCACCCAGAGCCTATATACTAGGCGGTGTCAGAGGAAAGCCCAAAAAATTGTCAAAGACTCCAGTCACCCAAGTCATAGACTGCTTTCTCTGCTACTGCACGGCAAGCGGTAACGGAGCGCCAAGTCTAGGACCAAAAGGCTTACCCCAAGCCATAAGACTGCTGAACAATTAATCAAATGGCCACCGGACTACTTACATTGACACCCGCCTCCCCTCCATTTGTTTTTTACACTGTTGCTTCTCGATGTTTATTATCTATGCATAGTCACTTCACCCCTACCTACATGTACAAATTACCTCAACTAACCTTTACCCCCGCACATTGACTAGATATATACGGTACCCCCTGTATATAGCCTCGTTATTATATTGTGTTTCTTTTTATTATTTTTTACTTTAGTTTATTTGGTAAATATTTTCTTAACTCTTTCTTGAACTGCCCTGTTGGTTAAGGGCTTGTATAAGCATTTCACGGTAAGGTCTACACATGTTGTATTTGGCACATGTGACAAATAAAGTTTGATTTGATTTGATTGAAGTGGATTTTACAGGTGACCTCAGTAAAGGATCTTGGCTTTCACCTGGATTCACCTGTCATGGAAAGAGTTGGTGTTCCTAAAGTTTTCTACACTCAGTGTACATGTTTTAAATGAGACATGTTTCAGATTTGTTTACTTTACTTATATACATGTACTCAATACTATGTTTGTCCAATTCAACTTCAGTGCATTTGGAAAGTATTCAGACCCCTTGACTTACTCCACATTTTATCACGTTACAGCCTTATTCTGAAATAGATTTTTTTTTAAAATCCACTCATCAATCTTCACACAATGCCAAATAATAACAAAGCAAAAGCAGGTTTTTAGGAATGTTTGCAAATGTATTAAATAAAAAACTGAAATATTACATTTACATAAGTATTCAGACCCTTTCCTCAGTACTTTGTTGAAGCACCTTTGGCAGCGATTACAGCCTCGTGTCTTCTTGGATATGATGCTATAAGTTTGCCACACCTGTATTTGAGAGTTTCTCCCATATTTCTCTACAGATCCTCTCAAGCTCTGTCAGGTTTGATGGGGAGTGTCGCTGCAACGCTATTTTCAGGTCTCTCCAGAGATGTTCAATCAGGTTCAAGTCTGGGCTCTGACTGGCCACTCAAGCACATTCGGAGACTTGTCCCGAAGCCACTCCTGCATTGTCTTGGCAGTGTGTCTAGGGTCATTCTCCTGTTGGAAGGTAAACCTTCACCCCAGTCTGAGGTCCTGAGTGCTCTGGAGAACGTTTTCATCAAAATCTCTCTGTACTATGCTCCGTTCATTTTTCACTCAATCCTGACTAGTCTCCCAGCCCCTGCTGCTGAAAAACATCCCCACAGCATGATGCTGCCACCACCATGCTTCACCATAGGGATGGTACCAGGTTTCCTCCAGACATGACGCATGGCATTCAGGCCAAAACATTCAATCTTGGTTTCATCTGACCAGAGAATCTTGTTTCTTATGGTCTGAGAGTCCTTTAGGTGCCTTTTGGCAAACTCCAAGTGGGCTGTCATGTGGCTTTTACTGAGGAGTGGCTTCAATCTGGCCACTCTACCACAAAGACCTTATTGGTGGAGTGCTGCAGAGATGGTTGTCCTTCTAGAAGGTTCTCCCATCTCCACAGACAAACTCTGGATCTCTGTCAGAGAGACCATTTGGTTCTTGATCACCTCCCTGACCAAGGCCCTTCAACCCCCATTACTTAGTTTTTCAAACTTCTTCCATTTAAGAATGATGGAGGCCACTGTGTTCTTGGGGATCTTCAATGCTGCAGAAATGTTTTGGTATCCTTCCCCAGATCTGTTCCTCAACACAATCCTGTCTCTGCGCTCAATGGACAATTCCTTCAACCTCATGGCTTGGTTTTTTCTCTGACATGCACTGTCAACTGTGGAACCTTTATATAGACAGGCGTGTTCCTTTCCAAATCATGTTCAATCGATTGCATTTACCACAGGTGGACTCCAATCAAGTTGTAAAATGATCTCATGGCAAAGGCTCTGAATACTGTAAATAAGGTATTTCAGTTTTTTATTTTCCTAAGAAACTGTTTTTGCTTTGTCATTATGGGCTATTGTGTGGATTGATGGAGAAAAAAAACAATTGAATCAATTTTAAGGCTGTAACATAACAAAAATGTGGAAAAAGTCAAGGGGTCTGAATAATTTCCGAATGCACTATGTTGGGAATCCAGTAGACCTGCCATAATAACACTCAAACACATGTATACATAGAAGGCAGCAGAATGCCTGTCTTGGCAACACCAAATATTCCAAGTCACAGGCCTCTTTGAGGATCAATGAGGCAACTCGGAGGCTCCAACGAAAGGAAAGAGAACCCCGGACACCCTCTACAGCTCTATAACTGTGGTATAACTTGTGCCTCCTGGATTGGGCTACTAAGTCACCTCCTTATTATTTAGAAGTAAACTTTGATTCATTGCTTGTCAAATATGGCTGCCTGAATTCAACATGACCTTCCTCTGGCTCACTGCATATGTGATGTGCATTGGGATGTTCCGGTGCACTCTTATGCTGTTTGGGTTCAGCTGGCATATATTTATATATAACATTATATATAACATTTATTTATTTAAAAAAGAAATATTGTCCACCATCCTGGCTGTCTGCGCTGGAGTTGCTGTACATGTTGACTTGGTGACATTATGGTGTATGGGGAGGATGCATCCACACATGATGACAAGCTCATAAGGCATTGAACCAGGCAAGCAACACTGAAGCGTGCATGAGAGCACCAGCAGTTCTGGACGACTGTGTGATCACGCACTCGGTAGCCGATGTGAGCAAGACCTTTAAACAGGTCAACATTCACAAAGCCGCGGGGCCAGACGGATTACCAGGACGTGGACCCAAAGCAAGCGTGGACCAACTGGAAAGTGTCTTCACTGACATTTTCAACCAACACACCATTTCAATGTCATCCTGAATCACATTCTGGCATTTAATAAAGACAGAGACACCATGGAACTGGACTGCCACATGTCAGGAGGTCCTTCAACAGCCAAAATGGCATCTGGAAAGTGCTGGCGTGCATTGCCCTCATACAGTGCCTTCAAAAAGTATTCACACCCCTTTACTTTTTCCACATTTTGTAGTTTTACTCCTGCCTTGCAAAGAAGGGCATTGATAGGTAGATGTGTAAAAAAAATCTAATTGCCCTGAATACTAAGCGTTATGTTTGGGGCAAATCCAACACAACATACCACTTTGCATATGTCCAAGCATTGTGGTGGCTACATCATGTTATGGTTGTGCTTGTTTCTTAGTATAAAAATACAGCTATAAGCACAGGACAAATCCTAGAGGAAAACATGGTTCAGTCTGCTTTTTATCAGACACTGGGAGACAAATCCTCCTTTCAGCAGGACAATAACCTAAAATACAATGCCAAATCTACAGTGGAGTTGATTACCATGACTACATTAAATGTTCCGAAGTGGACTAGTTACAGTTTTGACTTAAATAGGCATGAAAATCTATGGCAAGACTTGAAAATAACTTTCCAGAAATGATCAACAATCAACTTGCCAGAGCTTGAAGAATTTTGAAAATAATAATAGGTCAATATTGTACAATCCAGGTGTGTAAAACTCTTAGAGACTTACCCAGAAAGACTCACAGCTGTAACTGCCACTAAAGCTGCTTCTCCAAAATGATGACTCAGGGTTTTGAATACTTATGTAAATTATATATTTCTGCATTTTATTGTCAATAATTGTGCTAACATTTTGTACAGATGGGTGAGAATTATTTTTTCAATCCAGGCTTTAACACAATAAAATGTGGAATAAGTCAAGAGATACTGTATGTACCTATTTTGCTACCACCCAAGGCTGGCCAGCCCATGTGACACCTGAACTGGACTGCATGTGAAGTATGAGCTCTCACTCTGGGGTGACTCATGCATTGGTCTGGGAAACTGCAAAGTAATCCCAACTCCCTACAAGGACGTCATGCAATATAGAAAACATGAGGCCCCTTTGGATGATCAAACTTAAAGATGCTATATGCGATCGTGTATGGTGGCTGGGGATTGACTGTGAGATAATGGTCTTTGTGCACCATGCTTGATCAGTTCCACCACCTCTGCAACCTCTTTCCATCAAAGCTCAGATCTTCTTCAAATATATATGTGCGGAGTCCCTCATCAACAACACTTCATAGTGATTTTGAGCAGCACCGTGGTAAGAAATGTGACTGTTCCTGGTGCAAAAACAATGTCCCATCCCGGAGCTGGAGTAAATGACATCACTAAGCTGCTTCCGAATACACTACATCAGGACATGGACATCCATTCTATCATAGTCCATCTGGTTTTAATGACATTATGAAGGGCAGCTCTGAACAATTGATACTGGATTTTAAAGAGCTGATTGACTCTCTGCTAGACACTAACGAAAGAAACCATCATATCTGGCCCTGTTGTTACACGAAGCGGAGCAGGTGAACCCAAGAGCAGACTCAGACGAGGAGACTGGGATAAGGCAACCAAGGTATTTATTGGCAAACGGGGAAGAAGGGGTGCAGGCCAGGGAAAGCTTGGGCGGGTTGCAAGGAGCTAGGTGCTGAGGCTTAGGCTGGAGCGATGGGAGTTGAGGCTGGGTAAGCAGACCGGGAGAGGAATCCAAGGAAGCAGTAGAGTGGGGGTCCAGGACAGGGTAGCAGGACTGACGAGACATGGGACTGGAGACAGGGACCAGAGTCAGAGCAAACAGAATGAGCAGAGGTTACGATCTGGCAGCACGGACTGATGACATTCATATTCTGACTCTCCGACTTTCACTTAGATAATAGCATTGATGATACAGTTGTAGTAATACAAGGTTATAACATCTACAGGAAAGATATAAATGCTGATGGCGGTGTTGCTTTTTATATTCAGAACCACATTCCTGTAAAGATTAGACAGGATCTCACGTTAAATAATGTTGAGTTAATATGGCTACAGGTTCATCTGCTATAGACCACCAAGTGCTAACAGTCAGTATCTGAATAACATGTGTGAAATGTTTGATCATGTATGTGATTTAAATATTGACTGGCTTTCATCAAGCTGCCTACTCAAGAAAAAAATTCAAACTGTAACCAGTACCTGCTACTTGGTTCAGGTTATCAGTCAACGTACCAGGGTAGTTACAAACAGCACAGGAATGAAATCATCATTATGTAATGATCACATCTTTACTGATGCTGCATAAATTTGCTTGAAAGCAGTATCCAGATCCATCGGATGTAGTGATCCCAAAATAGTAGCCATATCAAAGAAAACCAAAGTTTCAACAAGTTTTGTAGTGATTCCTATGCTGTTGATCTAAATCATATGTGTTAGTCCGTGGTGTGTAATGAGGAGCAAAAAGACACGGCACTTGACACATTTCTGAAATGTTACTAATAGTTACTAATAAGCATGCACCCATTATCAAATCAAATCCATTTTTATTGGTCACATAAACATGGTTAGCAGATGTTAATGTAAGTCTAGCGAAATTCTTGTGCTTCTAGTTCCGACAGTGCAGTAATATCTAACAAGTAATCTAATAATTTCGCAACAACCACCTTATACACACAAGTGTAAAGGGATGAATAAGAATATGTACATATATATATACAGTGGGGAGAACAAGTATTTGATGCCGTTTTCTTTTTGTAGTCCGTGATTGACTGTAGACCCTGGCACATACGTCTCGTGTTTGAGCCGTTGAATTGTGACTACTTTGTCTTTATACTGACGCTTAGCTTGTTTGATTGCCTTGCGGAGGGAATAGCTACACTGTTTGTATTCGGTAATGTTTCTGGTCGCCTTGCCATGATTAAAAGCAGTGGTTCGCGCTTTCGGTTTTGTGTGAATGCTGCCATCAATCCACGGTTTCTGGTTAGGAAAGGTTTTTAATAGTCACCAAGAGTACAACATCACTGATGCACTTGCTAATAAACTTGATCACCGAGTCAGTTTATACATCATTGTTGCTGTCTGAGGCTATCCAGAACATACGTATCCCAGTCCACGTGATTGAAGCAATTTTGAAGCGTGAAATCCGATTGGTCGGACAAGCGTTGAGCAGACCTGAGTACGGGTGTTTCCTGTTTTAGTTTCTGTCTGGGAGCTGGGAGCAGCAAAATGGAGTCATGGTCAGATTTGTCATAAGGAGGGTGGGGGAAGGCTTTGTATGCATCGCGGAAGTTAGAGTAGCAATGGTCCAGAATGCTGCCAGCTCGAGTCGCGCATTCGATATGCTGATCAAATTTAGGGAGCCTTGTCTTCAGATCAGCTTTGTTAAAATTCCCAGCTACAATAAATGCAGCCTCAGGATATATGGTTTCCAGTTTACATAGAGTCCAGTGAAGTCCTTTCAGGGCCAACGAGGTGTCTGCTTGGGGGGGATATACACGGCTGTGATTATAATCTAAGCGAATTCTCTTGGTAGATAATGCGTTCGGCATTTGATTGTAAGGAATTCTAAGTCAGGTGAACAAAATGCCTTGAGTTCCTGTATGTTGTTATGTTTACTGCTCCTTACATTTAGCTGCTCCTTACACCACGAATCGTTAATCATAAGGCATACACCCCCACCCTTCTTTGTTTCTGTCGGCGCGATCCGTGAAGAAACCGGGTGGCTGTACAGACTCTGATAACATATCCCTAGTGAGCCATGTTTCCAAGAACCAGAGAATGTTGCAATCTTTGATGTCCCTCTGGAAGGCAACCCTTGCTCGAATTTCGTCTACCTTCGTCTACCTTGTTGTCAAGAGACAGGACGTTGGCGAGTAGTATACTCGGGAGCGGTCAGCGATGTGCCCGTCTATGGAGCCTGACCAGAAGACCGCCCCGTCTGCCCCTTCTGCGGCGCCGTTGTTTTGGGTTGCCTACTGGGATCAGATCCATTGTCCTGATTGGTGGTCCGAACAGAGGATCCGCTTCGGTAAAGTCGTATTCCTGGTCGTAATGTTGGTAAGTTGACGTTGCTCTTATATCCAATAGTTCTTCACGGCTGTATATAATAAGACTTAACATTTCCTGGGGTAACGATGTAAGAAATAAAACAAGAACGCAAAGAGAGGCGACCATTTAAGAAAATAACTGTTTAAACTTTTAAATTCCTGTGGATTGATGAGGAATTGAACAATTGTATGCTTGAGAGGGATGAGGCAAAAGGAATGGCAAATAAGTCTGGCTGCACAACCAATTAGCAAATGTATTGCAAATTGAGAAATCATGTGACTAATCTGAATTTTAAAAAAGGCAAACTCAGCTCCATCATTCATTGAATCAGATGGCTCATTCATCACAAAACCAACTGATATTGCCAACTATTTTAAGTATTTTTTCATTGGCAAGATTAGCAAACTTGTTGCAGCAACAAACGCTGACACTACACATCCAAGTATATCTGACCAAATTATGAAAGACAAGCATTGTAATTTAGAAATCTGTAACGTGAGTGTGAAAGAGGTGAAACAACTTGGATGGAAAATTACTGAGGATAATGGTGGACGAAATTGCCACTCCTATTTGTCATATTTTCAATTTAAGCCTACTAGAATGTGTGTGCCCCAAGGCTAGGAGGGAAGCAAAAGTCATTTCACTACCTAATAGTGAAGCCACCTTTACTGGCTAAAATAGCAGACCAATCAGCCTGTTACCAAACCTTTAGTAAACTTTTGGAAAAAACTGTGTTTGACCAGAAACAATGCTATTTTACAGTAAACCAACTGACAACAAACTTTCAGCATGCTTATAGGGAAGGACATTCAACAAGCACAGCACTTACACAAATGACTGATGATTGGCTGGGAGAAATGTATGATAAAAATATTGTGGGGGCTGTTTTGTTAGACTTCAGTGCGGCTTTAGACATTAGATCATGGTCTTCTGCTGGGAAAATGTATGTGTTACAGCTTTACAACCCCTGTTATATTGTGGACAAAGAGTTACCTGTTTAACAGAACACAGATGGTGTTCTTTTAATGGAAGCCTCTCCAACGTAATCCAGGTAGAATCCGGAATTCCCCAGGGCAGCTGTCTAGGCCCACTACTTTCTTCATTGTTTACTAATGACCTGCCACAGGCTTTGAGTAAAGCCAGAATGTCTATGTATGCGGATGACTCAGCACTATACATGTCAGCTACTACAGCGACTGAAATGACTGCAACAATGAACAAAGATTTGCAGTTAGTTTCAGAGTGGGTGGCAAGGAATAAGTATGTCTAAAACTAAAAGCATTGTATTTGGGACACATCATTCTCTAAACCCTAAACCTCAACTAAGTCTTGTACTAAATAATGTGGAAATTGAGCAAGTTGAGGTGACTAAACTGCTTGGAGTAACCCTAGATTGTAAACTGTCATGGTCAAAACATATTGATACAACAGTAGTTAAGATGGGGAGAAGTCTGTCCATAATAAAGCACTGCTCAACCTTAACAGTACTGTCAACAAGGCAGGTCCTACAGGCTCTAGTTTTGTCACACCTGGACTACTGTTCAGTCGTGTGGTCAGGTGCCACAAAAAAAGGACTTAGGGAAATTGCAATTGGCCAAGAACAGGGCAGCACGGCTGGCCTTTGGATGTACACAGATAGCTAATATTAATAATATCCATGTCAAATCTCTCCTGGCTCAAAGTGGAAGAGAGATTGACTTCATCACTACTTTATGAGAGGTATTGACATGTTGAATGCACCGAGCTGTCTGTTTGAACTACTGGCGCACTCGGACACCCATATGCATACCCCACAAGACTTGCCACAAGAGGTCTAGTCACAGTCCCCAGGTCCGAAATAGACTATGAGAGGCGCACAGTACTACATAGAGCCATGACTACATCAACCTCTATTCCACATCAAGTAACTGATGCAAACAGTACAATTAGATTTAAGAAACAAATAAAATACACCTTATGGAATAGCGGGTACTGTGAAGCAACACAAACATAGGCACAAAACATATGCATATGCACACACCCACACGATAACATACGCACTACACACACACGTACACACGGATATTGTATGGAAGATATGTGGTAGTGGTGGAGTAGGGGCCTGAGGGCACACAGTTTGTTGTGAAATCGGTGAATATATTGTAATGCTTTTAAAAGTGTATAAACTGCCTTATTTTTGCTGGACTTGTTATGCAGATGAGTGAGGACCCAACAGCGATTCAACAGAAACAGAGTCTTTTAATGTCCAAACAGGGAAAACGTAAATCCTCAATCTTTACAGGAGATGTCCAAACAGGGAAAACATAAATCCTCTATCTTTGCAGGAGAGTCCTCCTTCTAGTAGTAGAGGAGAATTGCAGGGCTAGCGGCAACAGACTGCAGGTCCCTCTGGGTAGGCGCGGGCCGTAGAGGACAGAGACACCTGCTCACACGCAGCATCTGATGAAGAGGCAGATTACGACAGGACGGGACAAGGGCAAAGCAAACAAGAATCCGACAAGGACAGAAGCAGAAACAGAGAGAGAAATAGAGACTTAATCAGAGGGCAAAAGAGGGGACAGGTGTGAGAGAGTAAACGAGGTCGTTAGGAGAATGAGGAACAGCTGGGAGCAGGAACGGAACGATAGAGAGAGAGAGAGTAACCTAATACGACCAGCAGGGGGAAACGAAGAGAAGGGAAAGCACAGGGACAAGACATAACATGACAGGACTGAGCTTGCTGGGGAAATGCCAAGGCAGAAGCTAATGGGGATCCATAATAAAGATAAATACCAATAGTCTATGACTTACTCTAAGTAACTTCTAGGTAACCTGAGGTCACCCTCACAGGTTCTGTCACCCGCCTTATCTCCTGCTGGGTCTGCCCCAGACATAATCCCGGCCAACTACCCACTGTTAATATCGGCCAAATAATCATCCTACCCGACAGCAAGAGGAATATAAAGGAATATGTAGGATGTGACCAGCTGGACTTTTTGTCACATTCAATATAGAAAACTTCAACTACAGGTCAATTAAGTGTTGAAAAGATCTAAGGGCCGGTCTGTTTGAGACAGCCCTTTCACAGACTCTCCTTGACAACCAACCATTCCACTACTGGCGTATCCCCAGCATCATTCAGGCTGAGATAACATTCCACTTAGTCAATTGGTCTCATTGGCATGCAAGTTTAATGTGCTGAGGGCCTGCTCCCAACTGCTGTAGAAATGGAAACTGATCACCAACACAGCTCCAATACCGCGCCAGTCATACAGAAAGGAAACTGCCTTTCAGCTTGCCCAGCTTGCCCAGAATGACCAGCTAGCTGTTCAAACTGATCAGGCCCTAGAACTACAATCACTACCCCAGAATTACCAGTTAGCTGTTCAAACTGATCAGGCCCCAGAACTACAACCACTACCCCAGAATGACCAGCTAACTGTTCAAACTGATCAGGCTCTAGAACTACAACCACTACCCCAGAATTACCAGTTAGCTGTTCAAACTGATCAGGCCCCAGAACTACAACCACTACCCCAGAATTACCAGTTAGCTGTTCAAACTGATCAGGCCCCAGAACTACAACCACTACCCCAGAATTACCAGTTAGCTGTTCAAACTGATCAGGCCCCAGAACTACAACCACTACCCCAGAATTACCAGTTAGCTGTTCAAACTGATCAGGCCCCAGAACTACAACAACTACCCCAGAATTACCAGTTAGCTGTTCAAACTGATCAGGCCCCAGAACTACAACCACTACCCCAGAATTACCAGTTAGCTGTTCAAACTGATCAGGCCCCAGAACTACAACCACTACCCCAGAATTACCAGTTAGCTGTTCAAACTGATCAGGCCCCAGAACTACAACCACTACCCCAGAATTACCAGTTAGCTGTTCAAACTGATCAGGCCTCAGAACTACAACCACTACCCCAGAATTACCAGTTAGCTGTTCAAACTGATCAGGCCCCAGAACTACAACCACTACCCCAGAATTACCAGTTAGCTGTTCAAACTGATCAGGCCCCAGAACTACAACCACTACCCCAGAATTACCAGTTAGCTGTTCAAACTGATCAGGCCCCAGAACTACAACCACTACCCCAGAATTACCAGTTAGCTGTTCAAACTGATCAGGCCCCAGAACTACAACCACTACCCCAGAATTACCAGTTAGCTGTTCAAACTGATCAGGCCCCAGAACTACAACCACTACCCCAGAATTACCAGTTAGCTGTTCAAACTGATCAGGCCCCAGAACTACAACCACTACCCCAGAATTACCAGTTAGCTGTTCAAACTGATCAGGCCTAAGAACTACAACCACTACCCCAGAATTACCAGTTAGCTGTTCAAACTGATCAGGCCCCAGAACTACAACCACTACCCCAGAATTACCAGTTAGCTGTTCAAACTGATCAGGCCCCAGAACTACAACCACTACCCCAGAATTACCAGTTAGCTGTTCAAACTGATCAGGCCCCAGAACTACAACCACTACCCCAGAATTACCAGTTAGCTGTTCAAACTGATCAGGCCCCAGAACTACAACCACTACCCCAGAATTACCAGTTAGCTGTTCAAACTGATCAGGCCCCAGAACTACAACCACTACCCCAGAATTACCAGTTAGCTGTTCAAACTGATCAGGCCCCAGAACTACAACCACTACCCCAGAATTACCAGTTAGCTGTTCAAACTGATCAGGCCCCAGAACTACATTTACATTTACATTTAAGTCATTTAGCAGACGCTCTTATCCAGAGCGACTTACAAATTGGTGCGTTCACCTTAAGACATCCAGTGGAACAGCCACTTTACAATAGTGCATCTAAATCTTTTAAGGGGGGTGAGAAGGATTACTTTATCCTATCCTAGGTATTCCTGAAAGAGGTGGGGTTTCAGGTGTCTCCGGAAGGTGGTGATTGACTCCGCTGTCCTGGCGTCGTGAGGGAGTTTGTTCCACCATTGGGGGGCCAGAGCAGCGAACAGTTTTGACTGGGCTGCGCGGGAACTGTACTTCCTCAGTGGTAGGGAGGCGAGCAGGCCAGAGGTGGATGAACGCAGTGCCCTTGTTTGGGTGTAGGGCCTGATCAGAGCCTGGAGGTACTGAGGTGCCGTTCCCCTCACAGCTCCGTAGGCAAGCACCATGGTCTTGTAGCGGATGCGAGCTTCAACTGGAAGCCAGTGGAGAGAACTAAACTAAACTGAACTACAACCACTACCCCAAAATTACCAGTTAGAATTTACCACATACATTTAGCCTGACACCCAAAAGTACTTGTTACATTTTCATAAAAAAATTGTCCAATTCACACACTTCAAGAGAACATCCCTGGTCATCCTTTTTGCCTCACTAAACACAAATGCTTAGTTTGTAAATTATGTCTGAGTATTCGAGTGTGCCCCTGGCTATCCATCAACAAAAAAAACAAGAAGATTGTGCCATCTGGTTTGCGTAATATAAACAATTAGAAATGGTTTACACTTTTACTTTTTATACTTAAGTACATTTTAGCAACTCCATTTACTTTGATACTTAAGTATATTTAAAACCAAATTACTCAAGTAATATTTTACTTTTACTTGAGTCATTTTATATTAAGGTATCTTTACTTTTACTCAGGTATGACAATTGAGTACTTTTTCCACCATTGAGTAGGGGCTAAAAATATTAAAATCATTCAAGGAACCTTGGACCCCCAAAAATATAATTTCGATATCTGAGTCCACTTGCTTTCCTTAGAGCAGATTACAATAGCAACACCATCAAAAAACATATAACTGTATGTATTTTTTGTCAGGCAGGACCACACACCACTGAATGAAAGGACTTTTGACTTGGAAAGTTGTATATTAATAAGCTACCAAAAAAAGCTTACATTCATCATAAATATTAATAGCTGATATGTCCACCTGTTGTATCTCTGTGTTTACAGATCTGTATTTCCAAGATGCATTAAGATATCCTAATGTTTGTTTGTGTATGTTGGCCAAACCACTGATTACTTGTATTGCACATTTTAGCAATATCAGAGCTTGCAATATTGAGTTACATGAGCTGATGTGGCCCGACCCTCCTACAGCCAGGCATAATTATGCACTTTTAGAGTTTAGGGGTTGTGTCAGAATATCTATATATTTTACCACTTTTGCAGTAAAATATTTTTACACAACCATTCAATTAATAAATGCGGAAACATTAGTAGTGAAAAAACATGGTAGGGGTATCAACAACAAAAAAATGTAAGCCCTGCAACTAGCCTATAATGAGATACACCCATAGTAATAGACTCTAATCACATCTAATCAGAGTATTTCTGTGCATCAGGTCAACAGGAACAGTGTGCTTCATTGAAAAAATATACTTTATTTGGACAGACAGTCATATATAAAGAATCATAATCATACCTTGTGTTATTTCCCACTCTCCTTTCTCACTCAGTGACTGATGAGATCTATCTCCTTGCAAAGAAAATGGCTTTAGAAGAAAAAATATGTTTTACTTTTCTTTGTCAGTATCAAGGTTAAACGTCAAACAAGGCATCTAGAGTTAAAAGGAATAGAGGATTCTGTATTGTACTGATTCCTGTGGGGTTACCAGTAACTGAGTAGTACATCTGCAAAGCTATTTTTTCACCATTACAGTCTTGCACGGTAAAATACCTTGTTGATAAATGGCATCAGATTATCTAAATATTGTCAGTACATTGTATTATTGCAATATATTGTTATTGAAGTTTGACATTTATCAAATATTCTCCATGTCTGTGGCCTACACATCATTTAATATGTTTAAGACCAATCATTACTCACCGTTCAATTCAACTTTTCTCTGAAAATCAGGTGTAAGTTCAAATTTGACATGCATTGATTGCTATATGCTCTTTTGAAACTGCTGTAAAGTAGTTTCTATCTAAACTTTAATAGAGGAAGTATATGTCAGTCAAATACAAATACTATCTACTAGCTCAATTTGCATGTTTAGCTTTGTGATTATGTGATAGGGCCCCATACATCAGCCCTTCTCTCTGTTGTCACGGAGATAGCATTGTTGCCATGTCAACAGGGCAGCAGTGGGAGTGTGACGTACATAACTAGGCCAAGACATAAACCACAGGCTAGCAGTGTACTGGCTGATCTCTGTGTTCAAGCACAATAATGAAAGTACTGAGGTTTGGAGGGTGTTATTTTCACCAGAATATCTTCAGACGAGAAAAGTGACTTGACTGAACTCCTTCCTCTGAAACTGAAATGGTTGAAATAATCACTCTGAAAAGTGTAACAGTTTTTTGGGTTTAGGTGGTCTACATGTAAATGTAAGATGGTGTAAAATATGTGTGACATATTGAAAAGCTGTATTTTCATCTCAACCATCTCACCTCTCCACATTCAGGATTCTTTCTTCCATTCCTTTTGTCTCATGCAATATCCCCTGTCGTGTCTTTGGCTATGCCGGATTAAGGGATCAGACATGCTATTCTATAAAATGATTTCTCCGCAATGAATATTACCTGATTGAGCTAATCATGTAAATGTAATTAACTAGAGAGTCGGGGCACCACAAAATAATATATATAGAGCTGTTATCTTCCAAATAAACTTTTAAAGACCTAGTAATATTTTACATCAATAGCAGTCAATATTAATCGTCACCTTAATTAAGTCTCATCTGAAAGTTGTAAATTCTTGGTTATCTTCACGAACCCTGGCTAACAAGTTGAATCAGCAATACAAAATTGGGTTTCATTATTTATTTACTAAATACCTAACTAATCACACAGAATTACATATACACGGAATTAATCATAACTTGATTACAAATTACGTCTTAAAGGAAAACGTCCCTAGCGGGCGGAACAGATATGACAGCTTGTTACACAAAAGAAAAGGGAATGGGTTTGAGTGAAAGACTGGGAAGACTGAGTAACAAAGGGAGAAGCTGTGCTATCGTAAATACAGTATCTTATGCATTCTAAATTACCGCCCATTTGGAGAAGGAAAATGCAATAAATATTTACTCTGAGCTGCGCTTCAGTAGGTTGGTGGTAGATGGAAGGCCGTGTTGCCAAACCGAGTCCTTTGTCCTTTGAAGAATGTCTCTGGTGGTCAATTGGATATGTTGTAGTAACGTCATTGTGTGATAGACGGGATACTCTAACCCTCGTTTGCAGCTGCTGTGGCTAACTCAACGGCTACGAGGTATCACTTCTGTAGTGAATAAGAGTTCAAAGTTCATACCATTCGCAACCAAAGCTCACGCTGATGTTGGCTTCGTTCTGTAGTTATTATCTGAACCATTCTGACATCGGACCGTCGTCCCCACATCCTCGGAACAGGAGATTATATTGTCGTCAAGGCTTTATATAGGAAGGGAGAGGAGGGCGTGTTTGAAAACTTTCATAACCCATGTCCCTTCACAGGGGCGGGCCTCTGATTGAGCAGAGCCCTAACCTTACGAAAACCCAAATCTCACATTTGGAAGCTAAAATTACATTTCATCTCTTCACCAATAATTTTATATTCAAACATTTAAATTGAACAACAATTCCATGTGAATCCGATAACTCTGATGTGTAGACTTTCCACTGTAGAGTTTATGTCATCTTATCATTGATGAGAATGTCTCAGATGACAACCGAACTGACATCATATTGATTAAGTAGCACTGCATATGTTCAATTGGTCGGATTACCAGAATATAGTTTATTTCCCCCCACCTTCTGATGTTCCCAGAGTCTCTATGTTAACCAAGGGGTTTTCAAATGTAACATCAGTAGGGTAGAGAGAGGAAAAAGGGGGGAAGAGGTATTTATGACTGTTATAAACCTACCCCCAGGCCAACGTCATGACACTCCTAAAGGGACAATTTCCATCAGGAGTGTTGAAGTGGAAAAACAGTTCAGCGGAGAGACCGGGGTAGAGGTTGAATCTAGCCCCAATCATCCCCAACAGCAAGGTTGTTTATATTACAGTTTTTCCCACTTGTTAAAACACGTTTGCTGAAACAACATCTCAGGCCCTCAAAACTCTAAACACAAAACATAGAACAGTTAGCATATTTCCCCAAACTCCACAGACATCTTGCAATATGAAACACAGCAATCAAAATCATGTACTCCCTACACGAAATGAAACTCTGCTAACTAATGAGACATACACACACAACAAATTAATCTAACTTAGTGACAACCGAGATCACACTGATGTGATACATTCAAAACACTACTATCTAATAAAGAGCAGCAGTAAAATAACAATAGTGAGGCTATATTCAGGGGGTGCCGGTACAGAGTCAATGTACCGGTACATAGTCAATGTGGAGGCTATATACAGGGGGTACCGGTACAGAGTCAATGTACCGATACAGAGTCAAGAGATCTTCTGTTGAATCTGACAATTAATCTTAATTAATGGCATCTCCGGCGCGGCCCACGCTTGGATTGCGTCCTACCTGACAGGTCGCTCCTACCAGGTGGCGTGGCGAGAATCCGTCTCCTCACCACGTGCTCTCACCACTGGTGTCCCCCAGGGCTCTGTTCTAGGCCCTCTCCTATTCTCGCTATACACCAAGTCACTTGGCTCTGTCATAACCTCACATGGTCTCTCCTATCATTGCTATGCAGACGACACACAATTAATCTTCTCCTTTCCCCCTTCTGACGACCAGGTGGCGAATCGCATCTCTGCATGTCTGGCAGACATATCAGTGTGGATGACGGATCATCACCTCAAGCTGAACCTCGGCAAGACGGAGCTGCTCTTCCTCCCGGGGAAGGACTGCCCGTTCCATGATCTCGCCATCACGGTTGACAACTCCATTGTGTCCTCGTCCCAGAGCGCTAAGAACCTTGGCGTGATCCTGGACAACACCCTGTCGTTCTCAAATAACATCAAGGCGGTGGCCCGTTCCTGTAGGTTCATGCTCTACAACATCCGCAGAGTACGACCCTGCCTCACACAGGAAGCGGCGCAGGTCCTAATCCAGGCACTTGTCATCTCCCGTCTGGATTACTGCAACTCGCTGTTGGCTGGGCTCCCTGCCTGTGCCATTAAACCCTACAACTCATCCAGAACGCCGCAGCCCGTCTGGTGTTCAACCTTCCCAAGTTCTCTCACGTCACCCCGCTCCTCCGCTCTCTCCACTGGCTTCCAGTTGAAGCTCGCATCCGCTACAAGACCATGGTGCTTGCCTACGGAGCTGTGAGGGGAACGGCACCTCAGTACCTCCAGGCTCTGATCAGGCCCTACACCCAAACAAGGGCACTGCGTTCATCCACCTCTGGCCTGCTCGCCTCCCTACCACTGAGGAAGTACAGTTCCCGCTCAGCCCAGTCAAAACTGTTCGCTGCTCTGGCCCCCCAATGGTGGAACAAACTCCCTCACGACGCCAGGACAGCGGAGTCAATCACCACCTTCCGGAGACACCTGAAACCCCACCTCTTTAAGGAATACCTAGGATAGGATAAAGTAATCCTTCTCACCCCCCTTAAAAGACCTAGATGCACTATTGTAAAGTGGCTGTTCCACTGGATGTCATAAGGTGAAAGCACCAATTTGTAAGTCGCTCTGGATAAGAGCGTCTGCTAAATGACTTAAATGTAATGTAAATGTTAATGGTTGATCAGTCGTCTCCAATAAAACTGTGAAGGACTTCGGCGTTACTCTGGACACTGATCTCTCTTTTGACGAACATATCAAGACTGTTTCAAGGATGTCTTTTTTCCATCTACGTAACATTGCAAAAATCAGAAACTTTCTGTCCAAAAATAATGCAGAAAAATGAATCCATGCTTTTGTCACTTCTAGGTTAGACTACTGCAATGCTCTACTTTCCGGCTACCCGGATAAAGCACTAAATAAACTTCAGTTAGTGCTAAACACAGCTCCTAGAATCTTGACTAGAACCAGAAAAGTTGATCATATTACTCCAGAGCTAGCCTCTCTACACTGGCTTCCTGTTAAGGCAATGGCTGATTTCAAGGTTTACTGCTAACCTACAAAGCATTACATGGGCTTGTTCCTACCTATCTTTCCGATTTGGTCCTGCCGTACATACCTACACGTACGCTACGGTCACAAGACGCAGGCCTCCTTACTGTCCCTAGAATTTCTAAGCAAACAGCTGGAGGCAGGGCTTTCTCCTATAGAGCTCCATTTTCATGGAATGGTCTGCCTACCCATGTGAGAGACGCAGACTCGGTCTCAACCTTTAAGTCTTTATTGAAGACTCATCTCTTCAGTAGGTCCTATGATTGAGTGTAGTCTAGCCCAGGAGTTTGAAGGTGAACGGAAAGGCAATGGAGCAACGAACCACCCTTGCTGTCTCTGCCTGGCCGGTTCCCCTCTCTCCACTGGGATTCTCTGCCTCGAACCCTATTACAGTGGCTGAGTCACTGGCTTACTGGTGCTCTTCCATGCCGTCCCTAGGAGGGGTGTGTCACTTGAGTGGGTTGAGTCAATGACGTGATCTTCCTGTCCGGGTTGGCGCCCCCCCTTGGGTTGTGCCGTGGCAGAGATCTTTGTGGGCTATACTCGGCCTTGTCTCAGGATGGTAAGTTGGTGGTTGAAGATATCCCTCTAGTGGTGTGTGGGTTGTGCTTTGGCAAAGTGGGTGGGGTTATATCCTGCTTGGTTGGCCCTGTCCAGGGGTATTATCGGATGGGGCCACAGTGTCTCCCGACCCCTCCTGTGTCAGCCTCCAGTATTTATGTTGCAGTAGTTTATGTGTAGGGGGGCTAGGGTCAGTCTGTTATATCTGGAGTATTTCTCCTGTGTCCTGTTTGAATTTAAGTATGCTCTCTCTAATTCTCTCTCTCGGAGGACCTGAGCACTAGGACCATGCCTTAGGACTACCTGGCCTGATGACTCCTTGCTGCCCCCAGTCCACCTGGTCATGCTGCTGCTCCAGTTTCAACTGTTCTCCCTCCGACTATGGAACCCTGACCTGTTCACCGGACGTGCTACCTGTCCCAGACCTGCTGTTTTCAACTCTCTAGAGACAGCAGGAGCGGTAGAGATACTCTGAATGAACGGCTATGAAAAGCTGACTGACATTTACTCCTGAGGTGCTGACCTGTTGAACCCTCGACAACCACTGTGATTATTACTATTTGACCATGCTGGTCATCTATGAACATTTGAACATCTTGGCCATGTTCTGTTATAATCTCCACCCGGCACAGCCAGAAGAGGACTGGCCACCCCTCATAGCCTGGTTCCTCTCTATATTTCTTCCTAGGTTCTGGCCTTTCTAGGGAGTTTTTCCTAGCCACCGTGAACCGGCCAGGCAGAGATAGTTTCATTTAATAAACATGTGGAACTCTACGTACGCTGCGCCTTGGTCCGAGTATGATTACCACGACGATTGTGACAACGAGATGGATTTTGGCCGACATTCTGGACATTTTCTCATCGATGAAACATTTAATCTCCGTACAGTTTTCTGTTTCCAAAACGAGACTGTAGCAAACATTGTCGACTCCGTTTTGTAGACTTTACTCTTTGCCAAAGTTTTTTTTAAAGTGAGCTGTTTAGAAGGAGTGCAATGGCAAGTTCCCGAATGGAAATATGTGAATAAATGCTAGAACGCGCCAATGGGATCTCATTAGCTCATACTTAGCTCTGTCCACCTCCTTTCTTGTTTTACCCACTATGATTAATTTTCTCAAATTTGAAACAACAGGCTCTGGTCTATCTTGGGTTAGTTATAAAATCTTTGTTGTGGTCGTGGAGAGGAGGGCTGCCACAGGATGCGTGTTTTACTTTGCTGATCATTGCTCCAGCCAGCTAGCATTACCAGGTTAGTTATACAATCTTGGTCAACAACAAATAATGTTAGTTAGTTAGCCAACTAGCTATAGCTGCCTTCCTTCAATGCTTGGTAGCTTGACTGACAGACAAGACAGGAGGGGTTACTAAGCTGACATATGGAATTGTTTTAGGATGGTCATACTATGGATCATTTAGCTATTTGATTTGACATTTTGGAACCCCTTTAGGTATCAAAAAATAATGTGTATTTTTTGTATAAAATATTGAATTTGACCTTTACGACTATAGCCCATAGAAACACATTCAAAAATGGCAAAACGTGTATCATAAGGAATAATGTCACGTTCATTGTAATGATGAGACGAAGGCGCAGCGTGAGTAGAGTTCCACATCATTTTAATAAACCGAAACTCACTGAACAAAAACAACAAACCAACCAACCAACCAACCAACCGAACGAACGAACGAACGAACGAACGAACGAACGAACGAACGAACGAACGAACTACTGTTGTGCACTCAGGCAACTAAATATAGACAAGATCCCACACCAGAAAGTGGGAAAAAGGGCTGCCTAAATATGATTCCCAATCAGAGACAACGATAAACAGCTGTCTCTGATTGGGAACCATATCAGGCCAACATAGAAATACACAACATAGAATGCCCACCCCAAATCACACCATGACCTAACCTTGGCCAGGTCGCAGTTGTAAATGAGAACTTGTTCTCAACTAGCCTACCTGGTTAAATAAAGGTGAAATAAAATTGGAGAAAAAAAACAAATAGAGAAATAAAACGGCTCTCTAAGGTCAGGGTGTGACAAATAAGGGTTTAAAAGGACCGTCCTATATCTAGGAGATAAGAAAGCTCAGGAAATATTTACGGGTTTTTTGGCACACATTTAAGTAACCATATTTCATACTAATTAGTGTCCCGGATTTACATTTACTAGGTTTCGTCTAGTCTATGAGACCAGGCTGGTAATGTGCATGCCCACTGGCATGTGGACACACCCAACAGCAGTGCCCCCAGCTATGGGATAATAGCCAGTTAAAGAGCTCCAAGCATCAAAGGGTTGAGCACAATGGCCGGAAGCAAATGTCAGGAGGATCTGTGCCCCCTGATCTACTCTGATGCTCCAGGACTTGGGGAGATTGAAGGAAAAAAGACGGTAACTGTTACCCTCTAGTTTTCCAATTGTAAAAAGTATCAATTGTCCTTCTTTATTCCTATCCTTATATCCATTTATATGCCTTGTTTCTATCAGTTATCATTAATGTTTGTTTTAGTCTGTTTTAAGCTGCGGGGAGGAAGAGGCCTCTTCCTTTAAAAGGGTTTAGAGCAAGATAGAGGAAGTGGTTCTTGCAGGTGACTCCCTTCCTACAGTGGTGGCCTCTGTGTGTAGGTCACACTGTAATCTTTTGTCATTTATGTTTCATTTAGCTGATAGTCCTTGTACATCCAAAAGGACATATGTTAAAAACACAGGTTTAGCAACATTATAGACAAGGACTATAGAAAGTACAGTACTCCCTTGTTCAGCTTCCCAAGACAGGCCTGTGGTCCTAAATCCTTTGTGGTCGAATCAGACGTAAACGTTCAAGTTTAATGGACACCTAAAACCATGTTGTCCTGTCTTATTTGGTAAAAGCCAGTTGAAAGTAGGCTCAGCAAAGTATTGCATTCAGAAACCAGATCATACAGGCATAGTGTTACATTAAGTTAGAACGTTATCCTTACAAATGTGTGGGGTGATCACATCAGAGTCAAAGCAAACTAGCAGTTACACTCGTGGATAAAGTTCTTAACAGAAAAAAGCATGGAAAATATACAATACATTAAATGGGTTTCTCTGGTGTAAAATAACTTTGTGACAACTGTTGATGTAAAAAAAAAAGGCCAGATGGGACTCGTCTGAAGGTAACCTATACAAACGAATACAAACAAATGGAAGTATGGAGGTAGTTTTGTGCCAACTAAAATAAAGGGGTTAAAGGATTGGACCCTTTTTTTCAATTTCCGCCTAAAATGACATACCCAAATATCACTGCCTGTAGCTCAGGACCTGAAGCAAGGATATGCATATTCTTGATACCATTTGAATGGAAATACACTGAGGTTTGTGGAAATGTGAAATATATGTAGGAGAACATAACACATTAGAGCTGGTTAAAGATAATACAAAGAAAAATACATGTGTTTTTTTTAATCATCTTTGAAATGCAAGAGAAAGGCCACAATGTATTATTACAGTTTAAGCACAATTAACATTTTAGCCACTAGATGGCAGCAGTATCTGTGCACAGTTTAGACTGATCCAATAACATTTTTGTTGGTTTGGTTTGTTAATACATTTTCAAACTCATAACTGTGCACTCTCCTCAAACAATACATTATTTCAATGTAATAGCTACTGTAAATTGGACAGTGCAGTTAGATTAACAATAATTTAAGCTTTCTGCCCATATCAGATTTGTCTATGTCCTGGGAAATGTTCTTGTTACTTACAACCTCCTACTAATCACATTAGCGCACGTTAACTCAACCGTCCCGTGGGGGACATCCTTAACTTAACCCTAACACCTAACCCCTAAACCCTAACCCCTTGCCTAGCTAAAGCTAGCCATCTAGCCACCAACTAGAATTTGTAAGATATCATATGTTTAGAAAATTCGTAACGTGTTGCAAATTCATAACATATTGTATGTTTTGCAAATTCGTAACATACCATACGTAATGGGTGTGGTGGAAATGTAATATTCATTACATACTATACTGTTTAATAACACCTACTATTCTGTTTTCACTGAGAGAATTGTCCATTGTTACATGTTAGTAGGCTTCTCTTATGTGACTTAGTCATAAGTCTGGGTGTACAGATAAGAGCCGTTTGGGTGCGACCTCAGTATGGTGGCTCCCGAGTGGCAGCGGTCCAAGGCACTGCATCTCAGTGCAAGCGTCACTACAGTCCCTGGCTCGAATACAGGCTGTCTCACATCCAGCCGTGATTGTGAGTCCAAAAGGGTGGTGCACGCCCAGCGTCGTCCGGGTTAGGGGTAGGCCGTCATTGTAAATATGAATTAGTTCTTAACTGACTTGCCTAGTTAAATGTAAAAGGTCTTTATAAACACATTTGATTGGAGGTGAGGAGGCAGACTTTGTCTCCTTGAAGGAAGGCATCTAGCTAGTTTGCTAACTAACTACTTGTTGGTGGCCCGTATTATAACTAACCTGACGAAAGCAAGCTAACTGGAGCGATGGTCAGTTAGCATTAGATGGTGAAAACTGTTAACACATGTAGCCTGTAGCAGCCCCTCCTCTCAACGCCCACACCAACTGTTCATTCATTCAATCTTTTGGACAACATTAGAAAAATGAATTAATGCAGTCAAAATTATTTTACGTTGTTGTTTAAGTTCGGATATTGATTGAACGAATGGGACAGGGATCAAAAATAAACCCTTTCATATACGTACATTCTTGTGAATTGTTGCGTTATATATAGTGTAGTATGGTTTGGTTGCGTTATTCAATAGTGTTGTATGGTTTGGTTGCGTTATTCAATAGTGTAGTATGGTTTGGTTGCGTTATTCAATAGTTTAGTATGGTTTGGTTGCGTTATAAATAGTGTAGTATGGTTTGGTTTCATTATAAATAGTATAGTATGGTTTGGTTGCATTATAAATAGTGTAGTATGGTTTGGTTGCATTATAAATAGTGTAGTTTGGTTGCGTTGTTCAATAGTGTAGTATAGTTTGGTTGCATTATTCAATAGTGTAGTATGGTTTGGTTGTGTTATTCAATAGTGTAGTATGGTTTGGTTGCGTTATTCAATAGTGTAGTATGGTTTGGTTGCGTTATTCACTAGTGTAGTATGGTTTGGTTGCGTTATTCAATAGTGTAGTAGGGTTTGGTTGCATTATTCAATAGTGTAGTATGGTTTGGTTGCGTTATTCAATAGTGTAGTATGGTTTGGTTGCATTATTCAATAGTGTAGTATGGTTTGGTTGCGTTATTCAATAGTGTAGTATGGTTTGGTTGCATTATTCAATAGTGTAGTATGGTTTGGTTGCGTTATTCAATAGTGTAGTATGGTTTGGTTGCATTATAAATAGTGTAGTATGGTTTGGTTGCATTATTCAATAGTGTAGTATGGTTTGGTTGCATTATTCAATAGTGTAGTATGGTTTGGTTGCGTTATTCAATAGTGTAGTATGGTTTGGTTGCATTATAAATAGTGTAGTATGGTTTGGTTGCGTTGTTCAATAGTGTAGTATGGTTTGGTTGCGTTATTCAATAGTGTAGTATGGTTTGGTTGCATTATTCGATAGTGTAGTATTGTTTGGTTGCATTATAAATAGTGTAGTGTGGTGTGGTTGCATTATTCAATAGTGTAGTATGGTTTTGTTGCGTTAAAAATAGTGTAGTATGGTTTGGTTGCATTATAAATAGTGTAGTATGGTTGCATTATAAATAGTGTAGTGTGGTTTGGTTGCATTATAAATAGTGTAGTATTGTTTGTTTGCGTTATAAATAGTGTAGTATGGTTGCGTTATTCAATAGTGTAGTATGGTTTGGTTGCATTATAAATAGTGTAGTGTGGTTTGGTTGCATCATTCAATAGTGTAGTATGGTTTGGTTGCGTTATAAATAGTGTAGTATGGTTTGGTTGCGTTAAAAATAGTGTAGTATGGTTTGGTTGCATTATAAATAGTGTAGTATGGTTTGGTTGCATTATAAATAGTGTAGTGTGGTTTGGTTGTGTTATTCAATAGTGTAGTATGGTTTGGTTGTGTTATTCAATAGTGTAGTATGGTTTGGTTGCGTTATAAATAGTGTAGTATGGTTTGGTTGTGTTATTCAATAGTGTAGTATGGTTTGGTTGCATTATAAATAGTATAGTATGGTTTGGTAGCGTTATAAATAGTGTAGTTTGGTTGCGTTGTTCAATAGTGTAGTGTGGATTGGTTGCATTATTCGATAGTGTAGTATGGTTTGGTTGCATTATTCAATAGTGTAGTGTGGTGTGGTTGCATTATTCAATAGTGTAGTATGGTTTTGTTGCGTTAAAAATAGTGTAGTATGGTTTGGTTGCATTATAAATAGTGTAGTATGGTTTGGTTGCATTATAAATAGTGTAGTATGGTTTGGTTGCATTATAAATAGTGTAGTGTGGTTTGGTTGTGTTATTCAATAGTGTAGTATGGTTTGGTTGCATTATAAATAGTATAGTATGGTTTGGTAGCGTTATAAATAGTGTAGTTTGGTTGCGTTGTTCAATAGTGTAGTGTGGTTTGGTTGCATTATTCGATAGTGTAGTATGATTTGGTTGCATTATTCAATAGTGTAGTATGGTTTGGTTGCATTATTCAATAGTGTAGAATGGTTTGGTTACATTATTCAATAGTGTAGTGTGGTTTGGTTTTATTAGAAATAGTGTAGTTTGGTTGCATTATAAATAGTGTAGTATGGTTTGGTTGCGTTATAAATAGTGTAGTTTGGTTGCATTATAAATAGTGTAGTATGGTTTGGTTGTGTTATAGTGTAGTTTGGTTGCATTATAAATAGTGTAGTATGGTTTGGTTGCGTTATTCAATAGTGTAGTATGGTTTGGTTGCATTATTCAATAGTGTAGTATTGTTTGGTTGCATTATAAATAGTGTAGTATGGTTTGGTTGCATTATAAATAGTGTAGTGTGGTTTGGTTGCATTATAAATAGTGTAGTATGGTTGCGTTGTTCAATAGTGTAGTATGGTTTGGTTGCGTTATAAATAGTGTAGTATGGTGTGGTTGCATTATAAATAGTGTAGTGTGGTTTGGTTGCATTATAAATAGTGTAGTGTGGTTTGGTTGCATTATAAATAGTGTAGTATGGTTGCGTTGTTCAATAGTGTAGTATGGTTTGGTTGCGTTATAAATAGTGTAGTATGGTTGCGTTGTTCAATAGTGTAGTATTGTTTGGTTGCATTATAAATAGTGTAGTATGGTTTGGTTGCGTTATAAATAGTGTAGTATGGTTGCGTTGTTCAATAGTGTAGTATTGTTTGGTTGCATTATAAATAGTGTAGTGTGGTGTGGTTGCGTTATAAATAGTGTAGTATGGTTGCGTTGTTCAATAGTGTAGTATGGTTTGGTTGCGTTATAAATAGTGTAGTATGGTTGCGTTGTTCAATAGTGTAGTATGGTTTGGTTGCATTATAAATAGTGTAGTATGGTTTGGTTGCGTTATAAATAGTGTAGTATGGTTGCGTTGTTCAATAGTGTAGTATTGTTTGGTTGCATTATAAATAGTGTAGTATGGTTTGGTTGCGTTATAAATAGTGTAGTATGGTTGCGTTGTTCAATAGTGTAGTATTGTTTGGTTGCATTATAAATAGTGTAGTATGGTTGCGTTGTTCAATAGTGTAGTATTGTTTGGTTGCATTATAAATAGTGTAGTATGGTTTGGTTGCGTTATAAATAGTGTAGTATGGTTGCGTTGTTCAATAGTGTAGTATGGTTTGGTTGCGTTATAAATAGTGTAGTATGGTTGCGTTGTTCAATAGTGTAGTATGGTTTGGTTGCATTATAAATAGTGTAGTATGGTTTGGTTGCGTTATAAATAGTGTAGTATGGTTGCGTTGTTCAATAGTGTAGTATTGTTTGGTTGCATTATAAATAGTGTAGTATGGTTTGGTTGCGTTATAAATAGTGTAGTATGGTTGCGTTGTTCAATAGTGTAGTATTGTTTGGTTGCATTATAAATAGTGTAGTGTGGTGTGGTTGCGTTATAAATAGTGTAGTATGGTTGCGTTGTTCAATAGTGTAGTATGGTTTGGTTGCGTTATAAATAGTGTAGTATGGTTGCGTTGTTCAATAGTGTAGTATGGTTTGGTTGCATTATAAATAGTGTAGTATGGTTTGGTTGCGTTATAAATAGTGTAGTATGGTTGCGTTGTTCAATAGTGTAGTATTGTTTGGTTGCATTATAAATAGTATAGTATGGTTTGGTTGCATTATTCAATAGTGTAGTATGGTTTTGTTGCGTTATAAATAGTGTAGTATGGTTTGGTTGCATTATAAATAGTGTAGTATTGTTTGGTTGCATTATAAATAGTGTAATGTGGTTTGGTTGCATCATTCAATAGTGTAGTATGGTTTGGTTGCGTTATAAATAGTGTAGTATGGTTTGGTTGTGTTATTCAATAGTGTAGTATGGTTTGGTTGCATTATAAATAGTATAGTATGGTTTGGTAGGGTTATAAATAGTGTAGTTTGGTTGCGTTGTTCAATAGTGTAGTGTGGTTTGGTTGCATTATTCATTAGTGTAGTATGGTTTGGTTGCATTATTCAATAGTGTAGAATGGTTTGGTTGCATTATTCAATAGTGTAGTTTGGTTGCGTTGTTCAATAGTGTAGTTTGGTTGCGTTGTTCAATAGTGTAGTATGGTTTGGTTTTATTAGAAATAGTGTTGTTTGGTTGCATTATAAATAGTGTAGTATGGTTTGGTTGCGTTATAAATAGTGTAGTTTGGTTGCATTATAAATAGTGTAGTATGGTTTGGTTGTGTTATAGTGTAGTTTGGTTGCATTATAAATAGTGTAGTATGGTTTGGTTGCGTTATTCAATAGTGTAGTATGGTTTGGTTGCGTTATTAAATAGTGTTGTATGGTTTGGTTGCATTATTCAATAGTGTAGTATGGTTTGGTTGCATTATTCAATAGTGTAGTATGGTTTGGTTGCGTTATTCAATAGTGTAGTATGGTTTGGTTGCATTATTCAATAGTGTAGTATGGTTTGGTTGCGTTATTCAATAGTGTAGTATGGTTTGGTTGCATTATTCAATAGTGTAGTATGGTTTGGTTGCATTATTCAATAGTGTAGTATGGTTTGGTTGCATTATTCAAGAGTGTAGTATGGTTTGGTTGCGTTATTCAATAGTGTAGTATGGTTTGGTTGCATTATAAATTTGTAGTATGGTTTGGTTGCATAATAAATAGTGTAGTTTGATTGCATTATAAATAGTGTAGTATGGTTTGGTTGTGTTATAGTGTAGTTTGGTTGCATTATAAATAATGTAGTATGGTTTGGTTGCATTTTAAATAGTGTAGTTTGGTTGCATTATAAATAGTGTAGTATGGTTTGGTTCCGTTATAAATAGTATGGTTTGGTTGCATTATAAATAGTGTAGTATGGTTTGGTTGCATTATAAATAGTGTAGTGTGGTTTGGTTGCATCATTCAATAGTGTAGTATGGTTTGGTTGCGTTATAAATAGTGTAGTATGGTTTGGTTGTGTTATTCAATAGTGTAGTATGGTTTGGTTGCATTATAAATAGTATAGTATGGTTTGGTAGCGTTATAAATAGTGTAGTTTGGTTGCGTTGTTCAATAGTGTAGTGTGGTTTGGTTGCATTATTCGATAGTGTAGTATGGTTTGGTTGCATTATTCAATAGTGTAGTATGGTTTGGTTGCATTATTCAATAGTGTAGTATGGTTTGGTTGCGTTATTCAATAGTGTAGTGTGGTTTGGTTGCATTATTCATTAGTGTAGTATGGTTTGGTTGCATTATTCAATAGTGTAGAATGGTTTGGTTGCATTATTCAATAGTGTAGTATGGTTTGGTTGCATTATTCATTAGTGTAGTATGGTTTGGTTGCATTATTCAATAGTGTAGAATGGTTTGGTTGCATTATTCAATAGTGTAGTTTGGTTGCGTTGTTCAATAGTGTAGTGTGGTTGCCTTGTTCAATAGTGTAGTATGGTTTGGTTGCCTTGTTCAATAGTGTAGTATGGTTTGGTTGCATTATTCAATAGTGTATTATGGTTTGGTTTTATTAGAAATAGTGTAGTTTGGTTGCATTATAAATAGTGTAGTATGGTTTGGTTGCGTTATAAATAGTGTAGTTTGGTTGCATTATAAATAGTGTAGTATGGTTTGGTTGTGTTATAGTGTAGTTTGGTTGCATTATAAATCGTGTAGTATGGTTTGGTTGCATTTTAAATGGTGTAGTTTGGTTGCATTATAAATAGTGTAGTATGGTTTGGTTGCGTTATAAATAGTGTAGTTTGGTTACATTATAAATAGTGTAGTATGGTTTGGTTGTGTTATAATTAGTGTAGATTGGTTGCATTATAAATAGTGTAGTATGGTTTGGTTGCGTTATAAATAGTGTAGTTTGGTTGCATTATAAATAGTGTAGTATGGTTGCATTATAAATAGTGTAGTATGGTTTGGTTGCGTTATAAATAGTGTAGTTTGGTTGCATTATAAATAGTGTAGTATGGTTTGGTTGTGTTATAAATAGTGTAGTTTGGTTGCATTATAAATAGTGTAGTATGGTTTGGTTGCATTATAAATAGTGTAGTATGGTTTGGTTGCATTATAAATAGTGTAGTATGGTTTGGTTGCATTATATGGTTTGGTTGCATTATAAATAGTGTAGTATGGTTTGGTTGCATTATAAATAGTGTAGTATGGTTTGGTTGCGTTATAAATAGTGTAGTTTGGTTGCATTATAAATAGTGTAGTATGGTTTGGTTGCGTTGTTCAATAGTGTAGTGTGGTTTGGTTGCATTATTCGATAGTGTAGTATTGTTTGGTTGCATTATAAATAGTGTAGTGTGGTGTGGTTCCATTATAAATAGTATAGTATGGTTTGGTTGCATTTATTCAATAGTGTAGTATGGTTTTGTTGCGTTATAAATAGTGTAGTATGGTTGCGTTATAAATAGTGTAGTATGGTTTGGTTGCATTATAAATAGTGTAGTATGGTTTGGTTGCATTATAAATAGTGTAGTTTGGTTGCATTATAAATAGTGTAGTGTGGTTTGGTTGCATCATTCAATAGTGTAGTATGGTTTGGTTGCGTTATAAATAGTGTAGTATGGTTTGGTTGTGTTATTCAATAGTGTAGTATGGTTTGGTTGCATTATAAATAGTATAGTATGGTTTGGTAGGGTTATAAATAGTGTAGTTTGTTTGCGTTGTTCAATAGTGTAGTGTGGTTTGGTTGCATTATTCGATAGTGTAGTATGGTTTGGTTGCACTATTCATTAGTGTAGTATGGTTTGGTGGCATTATTCAATAGTGTAGAATGGTTTGGTTGCATTATTCAATAGTGTAGTTTGGTTGCATTATTCAATAGTGTAGTTTGGTTGCATTATTCAATAGTGTAGTGTGGTTTGGTTTTATTATAAATAGTGTAGTTTGGTTGCATTATAAATAGTGTAGTATGGTTTGGTTGCGTTATAAATAGTGTAGTTTGGTTGCATTATGAATAGTGTAGTATGGTTTGGTTGCATTATAAATAGTGTAGTTTGGTTGCATTATGAATAGTGTAGTATGGTTTGGTTGCATTATAAATAGTGTAGTATGGTTTGGTTGCATTATAAATAGAGTAGTATGGTTTGGTTGCGTTATAAATAGTGTAGTATGGTTGCGTTGTTCAATAGTGTAGTATGGTTTGGTGGCATTATTCAATAGTGTATTATGGTTTGGTTTTATTATAAATAGTGTAGTTTGGTTGCATTATAAATAGTGTAGTATGGTTTGGTTGCGTTATAAATAGTGTAGTTTGGTTGCATTATGAATAGTGTAGTATGGTTTGGTTGCATTATAAATAGTGTAGTATGGTTTGGTTGCATTATAAATAGAGTAGTATGGTTTGGTTGCGTTATAAATAGTGTAGTATGGTTGCGTTGTTCAATAGTGTAGTGTGGTTTGGTTGCATTATTCGATAGTGTAGTATGGTTTGGTTGCATTATTCAATAGTGTAGTATTGTTTGGTTGCATTATAAATAGTGTAGTGTGTTGTGGTTGCATTATAAATAGTATAGTATGGTTTGGTTGCATTATTCAATAGTGTAGTATGGTTTTGTTGCGTTATAAATAGTGTAGTATGGTTGCGTTATAAATAGTGTAGTATGGTTTGGTTGCATTATAAATAGTGTAGTGTGGTTTGGTTGTATCATTCAATAGTGTAGTATGGTTTGGTTGCGTTATAAATAGTGTAGTATGGTTTGGTTGCATTATAAATAGTATAGTATGGTTTGGTAGGGTTATAAATAGTGTAGTTTGTTTGCGTTGTTCAATAGTGTAGTGTGGTTTGGTTGCATTATTCGATAGTGTAGTATGGTTTGGTTGCACTATTCATTAGTGTAGTATGGTTTGGTGGCATTATTCAATAGTGTAGAATGGTTTGGTTGCATTATTCAATAGTGTAGTTTGGTTGCCTTGTTCAATAGTGTATTATGGTTTGGTTTTATTAGAAATAGTGTAGTTTGGTTGCATTATAAATAGTGTAGTATGGTTTGGTTGCGTTATAAATAGTGTAGTTTGGTTGCATTATGAATAGTGTAGTATGGTTTGGTTGTGTTATAGTGTAGTTTGGTTGCATTATAAATAGTGTTGTATGGTTTGGTTGCGTTATTCAATAGTGTAGTATGGTTTGGTTGCGTTATTCAATAGTGTAGTATGGTTTGGTTGCGTTATTCAATAGTGTAGTATGGTTTGGTTGCATTATAAATAGTGTAATGTGGTTTGGTTGCATTATAAATAGTGTAATGTGGTTTGGTTGCATTATAAATAGTGTAATGTGGTTTGGTTTCATTATAAATAGTGTAATGTGGTTTGGTTGCATTATTCAATAGTGTAGTATGGTTTGGTTGCATTATAAATAGTGTAGTATGGTTTGGTTGCATTATAAATAGTGTAGTATGGTTTGGTTGCGTTATAAATAGTGTAGTTTGGTTGCTTTGTTCAATAGTGTAGTATGGTTTGGTTGCATTATTCAATAGTGTAGTATTGTTTGTTTGCATTATAAATAGTGTAGTGTGGTTTGGTTGCATTTATTCAATAGTGTAGTATGGTTTGGTTGCATTATTCAATAGTGTAGTATGGTTTGGTTGCATTATTCGATAGTGTAGTATTGTTTGTTTGCATTATAAATAGTGTAGTGTGGTTTGGTTGCATTATTCAATAGTGTAGTATGGTTTGGTTGCATTATAAATAGTGTAGTATGGTTTGGTTGCATTATTCAATAGTGTAGTATAGTTTGGTTGCATTATTCAATAGTGTAGTATGGTTTGGTTGCATTATTCAATAGTGTAGTATGGTTTTGTTGCAGTATAAATAGTGTAGTATGGTTTGGTTGCATTATAAATAGTGTAGTATGGTTTGGTTGCATCATTCAATAGTGTAGTATGGTTTGGTTGCGTTATAAATAGTGTAGTATGGTTTGGTTGTGTTATTCAATAGTGTAGTATGGTTTGGTTGCGTTGTTCAATAGTGTAGTGTGGTTTGGTTGCATTATTCGATAGTGTAGTATGGTTTGGTTGCATTATTCAATAGTGTAGTATGGTTTGGTTGCATTATTCAATAGTGTAGTATGGTTTGGTTGAATTATTCAATAGTGTAGTATGGTTTGTTTGCGTTTTTCAATAGTGTAGTTTGGTTGCGTTGTTCAATAGTGTAGTGTGGTTTTGTTGCATTATTCAATAGTGTAGTATGGTTTGGTTGCGTTATCAATAGTGTAGTTTGGTTGCATTATAAATAGTGTAGTTTGGTTGCATTATAAATAGTGTAGTATGGTTTGGTTGCGTTATAAATAGTGTAGTTTGGTTACATTATAAATAGTGTAGTATGGTTTGGTTGTGTTATAAATAGTGTAGATTGGTTGCATTATAAATAGTGTAGTATGGTTTGGTTGCATTATAAATAGTGTAGTATGGTTTGGTTGCATTACAAATTGTGTAGTATGGTTTGGTTGCGTTATAAATAGTGTAGTATGGTTTGGTTGCATTATAAATAGTGTAGTATGGTTTGGTTGCGTTATAAATAGTGTAGTATGGTTTGGTTGCATTATAAATAGTGTAGTATGGTTTGGTTGCCTTATAAATAGTGTAGTATGGTTTGGTTGTGTTATAAATAGTGTAGTATGGTTTGGTTGCATTATAAATAGTGTAGTATGGTTTGGTTGTGTTATAAATAGTGTAGTATGATTTGGTGTAATACGTTTTAGAAGAAAAGTATCTGTCATTGGTTAATAGTTTGTGATTACTGGCACATAGTGGCTACCGTGATTCTTACAGTAAATTTGAACTGCGGACCAAGAATGTCGTGTTGCCAGCCATGACGAAAGGTAAGGCAAGGATGTAATGTGAATTGAAAAGTAGAATTATCTTTCGCCACCAAGCCCCGTTGTGGAAACAGGGCCTATGTATATATAAAGTGTATGAGACTGAGTGCTGATCTAGGATCAGTTTTGCCTTTTATAGTAGATCGTGATGAAAACATTACATGGACAGGGGGGACCTGATCCTAGATCAGCACTACTAAACTTGAATACAGGTCTTAAGCTCCTCTCCCTAGTCAGTTTTGGCCTTATGCTGTTAATTTTAATAAGAAGGCAATTAGAACCAGGAGAACGCAACAACAACCACACATTAGAGAATCTCAAGTAAAAGTGAAAGTCACCCTGTAATATACTACTTGAGTAAAAGTCTAAAAGTATTTCATTTTAAATATACTTAAGTATCAAAAGTAAACGTAATTTCAAAAATATACCTAAGTGTCAAATAATAATTTCAAATTCCTTATATTAAGCAAACTAGACTGCACCTGTTCTTTATTTATGGATAGCCAGCGATGTCACGATCGTCTGAATGAATGGACCAAGGCGCAGCGTACTTAGAGTTCCACATGTTTAATAAAGATGAAACTCACCAAAAACAATACAGAAGGAAAGGAAACGTGACGTTCTGGGCTGCTCACAGGCAGCTACACGAAAACAAGATCCCACAAACAACAGGTGGGAAAAGGCTGCCTAAATACGTTTCCCAATCAGAGACAAGGATAGACAGCTGCCTCTGATTGGGAACCATACCCGGCCAACAAAGAAATAGAAAACATAGATTGCCCACCCAGGTCAGGGTGTGACAAGCGGCACACTCCAACAAACGAAGCACATCTGTTTAATGAGTCTGCCAGATCAGAAGCAGTAGGCATAACCAGGGATGTTCTCTTGATAAGTGCATGAATATGACAATCTTTCTGTTCTGCTAAGCATTCAAAATGTAACGAGTACTTTTGGGTGTCAGGGAAAATGTATGGAGTAAAAAGTACATTACTTTATTTAGGAATGTAGTGAAGTAAAAGTAAAAGTTGTCAAATATATAAATAGTGCAGTACAGATACCCTACTTAAGTAGTAATTTAAAGTATTTTTACTTAAGTACCTTACACCACTGTGTGCAGGTCTCCTCTCCACATGTGTACATATAAACATAGTCAGCCCTGAGGTGTTGTTTGTGGACATGCAGGTAATTGCCCTTCCCTGTGTAAACCGTTTTATAAAGCATTTAGAGACTGTTTAGACACATGGACGATATAGACACATGGACACGAGCCTTGGTATGGTGTGCTGTAGATATATGGATCTTACCCCTTCATTTAGGTCACATCAATGTTCCTGGAAGTATTACCTCAGGCCAAACCACTGACTGTGAGCTCAAAGCCAACTTCATTACGCTTTCTACTATTCTGTTTACTGTGTCGGTGCTTAAGTGTGTACTCTATATGTGTGTGTGTGCACATGGAATACACCCCAAGGGAATTGAGGTTTAGCTACTGTCAGTGTTTCATAATGTAAGCTGGTTGCTTTTAATGTACTTGACACTGTCAGGCTTTAGGATGTGTGACTGACTCGATTACTTTAAACCCTGCAGCACACTTACTCTCTAGCCCTGTTTATACCTGGCACTAACATGCATATTTTGTCTTGATCTTGTCCACATTCTGATTGAGCACCCATTTTCAGGTATGCATCTACATATGGTATTAAAATGTGTCTCTTATCCCGCCACTGTGTCCGCGTTGTGACCAGATTTCCTGGTCCCTCCCTGTATGCAAATTATTTGACAGATATTCATTCTAAATAATATGAATGTATTTATTTTAAGATGCGTATTGATGTCATCAGTCAATGGTGAAGCCTGTCAATGATTTTAGAAGGCGGGATACTGATGATTTCAATGGTTTCCCTGTCCAGATCCGTCTACACTTGTAAGATATCCAGACACAATGTGTGTCTGACTACCGTCAAAGGTGGTCAGGAAGATTTGATCACAATGAGATCATAATGTGTACAGTGCCTTTGGAAAGTATTCAGACCCCTTGACTTTTTCCACATTTTGTTACATTACAGCCTTATTCTAAAATGGATTAAAATGTTTTTTTCCCCCTCATCAATCTACACACAATACCCCATAATGACAAAACAAAAACAGGTTTTTAGACATTTCTGCTAATTTATAAAAAATAAAAAACTGATATAATACATTTTCATAATTATTCAGACCTTTTACTCAGTACTTTGTTGAAGCACCTTTGGCAGAGATTACAAGCTTGGTACACCTGTATTTGGGGAGTTTCTCCCATTCTTCTCGGCAGATCCTCTCAAGTTCAGTCAGGTTGGACTGGGAGAGTCGCTGCACAG
Organism: Oncorhynchus nerka; assembly: GCF_034236695.1. Classification (NCBI taxonomy): domain Eukaryota; kingdom Metazoa; phylum Chordata; class Actinopteri; order Salmoniformes; family Salmonidae; genus Oncorhynchus; species Oncorhynchus nerka. Next base: position 36,970,119 of record NC_088424.1, read on the forward strand.
CTATATTCAGGTTTCTCCAGAGATGTTCATAATGTGTATTTATATCGTCAACACCTGTCTACAAATGTGGGCACAATCAGGATTTGGACACAATCAGGACAAGGGGCACATGTTTGCACCAGACATAAACGAAGCTTCTGTGTGTTACAGGTCAGGAGGTTAGTTACCGCTGAGAGCTATACTACTCTCGTCGTGGAGAGCTATACTACTGGGTTTGTCCTCGTAATGCACATCTCAGGGACAGTGACAGTGAGGGAATAGATAGATGTAGGGAGAGAGGGGTGGGAAACCGAACGAGAGGAGGAGAGAAGGACAGATTTTGGTAAGGAGAGAGTGGTGCATTTAGGAAGTGAGGGAAGAGTGGATTTAGTTAGAAAGGGATGAGAGAAGTGCAGTAGAGGATTGAGATTATTGGATGATGGTGTGCCTTGGCTAGTACAATACAGTGGAGATTAGGATTATGACAGGGTGTGTTGCTGCAGGATTTTAGGACTTTATAATGACGTAACAACAATAACAATAGGCATCATCACACTGTAGCAGATGGCAGTTTGTTGTTATCTCTAAACCAAAGATTTTCTCTTTCCCCAACACCATTGAACAAACGTATCAATGGCATTCAGTAAGACTTTTAAATCAAATCAAATGTTGTTTTATTTGTCACATGCTTCGTAAACAACAGGTGTAGACTAACAGTGAAATGTTTACTTACGGTTCCTTCTCCAAATATGCAGAGTTAAAGATAATTATAAGAGACCAATTGTAGTAAAGACAAAAGATGCTAATTAAAGTAAAGATAAAAAAATATCAAATTAAAGCAAAGATAAAAAATACAAATGCTTCATTTGTAAATTATGTCTGAGTGTTGGAGTGTGCACCTGACTATATCTACCTTAAAAAGACAAGAAAATCGTGGTTTGCCTAATATAAGGAATTTGAAATGATTTATACTTTAACATTAACTTTTGTTACTTAGGTAGAGTTTTAAATAAAATTTACTTTTGATTCTTAAGTATAATTAAAATCAAATACTTTTACTCAAGTACTATTTTACAGGGTAACTTCACTTTTACTTGAATCATTTTCTGATAAGGTATCTTTACTCTTAATCAAGTATAACCATTTGATACTTTTTCCACCACTGGTGACCAGTAAGGTAAGTAACAGTAATGTGTCAAGCAGTTTACACATTTTCTTTACTAGTTCCAAAATGTAGCAATGTTTAAGACATGGAATTCATATTGTTGAAATGTTAACAATGTACCCAAAAGTAGTTTTTGAAGTAATGTTTTTATCTTATTAGCTAGATATATCTTGTTTAATTGCCTTGGAAATTAACATTGAGCTCCAAAATCCTACGCATTAGGTTGTCACAACGAACCCTAATAGTTTATTGAATCCAATTGTGACACGGGGGGGGGGGGGGGGGGGGGACTATTTGGCATGACAGGCCCATGACAAACCTTTTCAACCTCCTGAGTGGGAAGTGGCGGTGTTGTGCTCACCCCTCTACTTCTTGTAGTCCACTGTTTCCTGTAGTCCACGATCAGCTCCTTTGTCTTGCTGACTTTGAGGGTGAGGTTATTGTCCTGGCACCACACTGCCAGGTCTCTGACCTCCTCCCTATAGGCTGCCTCATCGTCATTGGTGATCAGCCTTACCACCGTTGTGTCATCAGCAAACTTAATGATGGTGCTATAGTCGAGAGTGGCCATGCAGTCATGGGTGAACAGGGAGTACAGGAGGGGACTAAGCACACACCTCTGAGGGACCCCGTGTTGAGGGTCAGTGTGGTGGAGGTGTTGTTGTCCAGGTTCTAGTTGCATAGAGAAGTGTTCAGTCCCAGGGTCTTTACCGTAGTGATGAGCTTGGAGTGCCCTCAGGTGCCCTATGGTGTCGAACTCTGAGCTGTCGTCAATGGTGTCTGGGATGATGGTGTTGATTAATGTAAGGAACCTTTCAAACTATTTCATGGCTAAAGATGTGAGTGCTACGTGCAATAGTCATTTAGACAGGTTACCTTGGCGTTCTTGAGCACAGGGACTATGGTGGTGTACTTGAAATAATTACAGACCGGGATGGGGATCGGTAGAAAATGTCAGCTGGTCAGCACATGCTCTTAGTACGCGTCCTGGTATTCCATCTGGTCCCGTGGCCAGTTATTAAATGTTTTCTTTTTTTGTACCCCTTTTTCCCCCCAATTTCGTGGTATCCAACAGGTAGTTACAGTCTTGTCCCATCTCTGCAACTCCCATATGGACTAAGGAGAGGCAAAAGTTGAGAGCTGTGCGTCCTCCGAAACACATCCCAGCCGCACTGCTTCTTGACATTGCCCGCTTAACCCGGAAGCCAGCTGCACCAACGTGTCAGAGGAAACACCGTACACCTAGTGACCGTGTCAGTGTACATTGCGCCCGGCCCACCACAGGAGTCGCTAGAGCGCAATGGGACAAGAACATCCCTGCTGGCCAAACCCTCCCCTAACCCGGACGATGCCGCCCCTTGGATCTCACGGTCATTGGAATGCCTGGACTTGAACCAGGATCTCTGGTGGCACAGCTAGCATTCCAATGCAGTGCCTTAGACCACTGCGCCACTCGGGAGGCTAACCTGTTTATAAAGGTCTTACCCACATCAGCTACGGAGAGCGAGATCACACAGTCGTCCCGAACAGCTGGTGCGCTCATGCATCGTTCGGTGTTGCTTGCCTCGAAGCAAGTGTTGAAGAGAGCATAGAAGGCATTTAACTTGTTTGGTAGGCTCTGGGCAGCTCGCGGCTGGGTTTCCCTTAGTAATCCATGCATTGAGCGTCAGAGCCGGTGTAGTAGGATTCGATCTTAGTCCTGTAATGACGTTTTGCCTGTTTGATGGCTTGTCAAAGGTCGTACCAGGATTTATTTATTCATTTATTTGTATGTTTTACCCCTATTTCGTGATATCCAATTGCAATCTTGTATCATTGCTGCAACTCCCCAATGGGCTTGGGAGAGGTGATGGTCGTGTCATGCGTCCTTTGTGATGCGCCAAACTGTTCTTATTAACACCCGCCCGCTTAACCCAGAATTACCAATGTGTCAGAGGAAACACCGTTCAACTGATGAACGAAGTAAGCCTGCAGACACATGACAAGGAGTCGATAGATTGCGATGAGCCAATTAAAGCTCCCCCGGCCAAACCCTACCCTAACCTGGACAACGCTTGGCCAATTGCGTGCCGCCGTACGGGACTACCGGTCACAACATTGCTAATATGTATTTTTTATATTTGCAAAGGTGAAAATGATGCAATACCTAAGCAATGTTGATATTCTGTATCAGTGGTGAATACATGTATGTATGGTTGTGATATTATCTATCTTGATATCTCTGAATGTATTTTCTCTGTTTCGTTCATTTGTAGTGTCATTCTGTGTATAACTGTCAGTAGGATCATCCACCACTGGCATCACAGCTGATCCTAAATACTTCAAATAGTGGTGTCAGCATTCTGTGAGGACCGACGCTGGAGACGAGAAGCAAGTACAGGGAGTTACATTTAATGGAACAATGGACATATAACAAAACAAGAACAGCGTCTGGACACACGGGGAACAAAACTGAGGAACAGACAGATATATAGGGAACAATCAACATCGTGAAGGAGTCCAGGTGAGTCCAATGAGCGCAGTTGTACATAATGATGGTGACAGGTGTAATGAAGGGCAGCCTGGTGCCCTCGAGCGCCAAAGGGGGGGAGCGGGAGCAGGCGTGACATATCGGTTGTATTTACAATGGTGTTTGTTCTTCACTGGTTGCCATTTTCTTGAGGGAACAGGTCACAAATCTTGCTGCTGTGATTGCACACGGTGGTATTTCACCCAATCAACATGGGAGTTTATCATAATTGGATTTGTTTTCAAATTCATGTATGGTCATACATTTTTCCTAGCCACCATGCTTCTACACCTGCATTGCTTGCTGTTTGGGGTTTTAGACCTGGGTTTCTGTACAGCACTTTGAGGTATCAGCTGATGTACGAAGGGCTATATAAATCAATTTGATTTGATTTGATACATTTGGCAGTTAGGAAGTGCAGCTCAGTTTCCATCCATTTTGTGGGCAGTGTGCACATAGCCTGTCTTCTCTTGAGAGCCAGGTCTGTCTTCGCCGGCCTTTCTCAATAGCAAGGCTATGTTCACTGAGTCTGTACATAGTCAAAGACTTCCTTAATTGTGTGTCAGTGACAGTGCTCTGTATTTTTGTTAATTCCTTCCAATGTGTCAAGTAATTATATTTTGTTTTCTCATGATTTGGTTGGGTCTAATTGTGTTGCTGTCCTGGGACTCTGTGGGGTCTGTTTGTGTTTGTGAACAGAGCCCCAGGACCAGCTTGCTTAGGGGACTCTTCTCCAGGTTCATCTCTCTGTAGGTGATGGGTTTGTTATGGAAGGTTTGGGAATTGCTTCCTAATAGGTGGTTGTAGAATTTGAAGGCTCTTTTCTGGATGTTGATAATTAGCTGGTATTGGCCTAATTCTGCTCTGCATGCATTATTTTGTGTTTTACGTTGTACACAGGATATTTTTGCAGAATTCTGCAGAGTCTCAATTTGGTGTTTGTCCCACCTCACAACTATAAAGGGTAATGGGTTCTATAACTGATTAGAGTATTTTTAGGCAAATCCTAATTGTATGTCGAATTTATGTTCCTTTTGATGGCATAGAAGGCAATTCTTGCCTTGTCTCTCAGATCATTCACAGCTTTGTGGAAGTTACCTGTGGCGCTGATATTTAAGCCGAGGTATGTATATTTTTTTGTGTGCTCTAGAATTTGTATTTGTATTTGTGGTCCTGGCAACTGGACCTTTTTTGGAACACCATTATTTTTGTCTTACTGAGATTTGTTGTCAGGGCCCAGGTCTGACCAAATCTGTGCAGAAGATCATCAGCAAACAGTAGACACTCAGATTAGAGTAAGGGTGAGGCCGGGTGCTGCAGACTGTTCTAGTGCCCTCGCCAATTCGTTGATATATATGTTGAACAGGGTAGGGCTTAAGCTGCACCCTGTCTCATCCCCCGGCCCTGTGGAAAGAAATGTGTGTGTTTCTGGCCAATTTTAACCGCACACTTGTTGTTTGTGTACATGGATTTAATAATGTTGTATGTTGTTTTTTCTCTCTCTCCTCCTCCTCACTCTCTCTCCCCTCTCACTCTCCTCATGTCTCTCTCCCCTCTCCCCTCTCTCCCTCCTCCTCCTCTTTCTTTCTCACCTCTCTCTCTCTTCCTCCCTTCTCTCTCCCCTCTCTCGCTCTCCTCCTCCTCACTCTCCTCATGTCTCTCTCCCCTCTCCCCTCTCTCTCTCTCTCCTCCTCCTCTTTCTTTCTCCCCTCTCTCGCTCTCTCTCTTCCTCCCCTCTCTCTCCCCTCTCTCTCTCTCCTCCTCCTCTTTCTCTCTCCCCTCTCTATCTCTCCTCCTCCTCACTCTCCCCTCTCTCTCACCATCTCTCTCTCCCATCTATATCCTCCTCCTCTTTCTCACTCCTCTTTCTCTCTCCACCTCTCTCTCACTCTCTCCCTTTTCCCTCCCCCCCTCTCTCCCGCCTCGCTCTCTCTGGCTGTTTGATTGTCTGTCTTATCGTCAGTCTCTCCCTGTGACTTTGATTTTCTCTCTCTACAGTATCGACCTGTGTAACTGTCTATTAATAGGACTGTTTGTTTTTTTGATCAATATACATTTAATTTTATAAATATATTTGTCACTCAGTGGAGGGGGGCGTCAAATGAGACACACCGCTGTATCTAGGTCAGTTGAGACACAGCCCACTCTCCCTTTTCTGTGCCTCTTACCCTCCCTTTCATTTTTCCCTTCTTTCCCCTCTTTCTCTCCCTCTCTCTCCCCATTTTCTCAGTTCGCTGACTCTGACACAATGCAGACCTGCTGCAGAGTCATGATTCTTCATTTTCCTCTCTTTCTTTACTTGCTCAATCACAATAATGTAAACTAATATTTTATTTAGTTCAGTTAACCATGCTACAACTGACGACGTAGACTTTTCAGAACAATCATCTATAAAATGCACATTTAGAACCCTTTCGAAAAGCGTTAGCTATTTACATCCAAACTCCTCCTGTATTTCCAGTCTATTTTTGTAAAGTAAAAGAATTACATAATCTCCTCCCATCATCCACATTACATAATGATGTGTTGGGGTTTGCTGTTTCTGGACAGACTCAGAGAGAGAGGGTAGAGAGAGAGAGAGAGACGGGAAGAGAGAGAGAGAGAGACAGGGGGAAAAGAGAGAGAGAGAGACGGGGGGAGAGAGAGACAGGGGAGAGAGAGAGACAGGGGAGAGAGAGAGGGGGGAAGAGAGAGAGAGACAGGAGGAGAGAGAGCGAGAGCGAGAGAGACAGGGGAGAGTGAGAGAGAGAGAGACGGGAGAGAGAGAGAGAGAGACGGGAAGAGAGAGAGAGAGAGAGACAGGGGAAGAGAGAGAGAGAGAGACGGGAGGAGAGAGAGACAGGGGAGAGAGAGAGACAGGAGAGAGAGAGAGAGAGAGAGAGAGAGAGAGAGAGAGAGAGAGAGAGAGAGAGAGAGAGGGGAAGAGAGAGAGAGACGGGAGGAGAGAGAGCGAGCGAGAGCGAGAGAGACAGGGGGAGAGTGAGAGAGAGAGAGACGGGAGGAGAGAGAGCGAGAGAGAGAGAGATGGGGAGAGAGAGAGACGGGAGGAGAGAGAGCGAGAGAGACAGGGGGAGATTGAGAGAGAGACGGGAGGAGAGAGAGCGAGAGAGAGACGGGGGAGAGAGAGAGACAGGGGGAGAGTGAGAGAGAGACGGGAGGAGAGAGAGCGAGAGAGAGAGACGGGGGAGAGAGAGAGAGCGAGCAAAAAGAGAGAGAGTTGAAGGGAAGGTCAAATGCAAACCTCAGAAAGTTTGTCAATCACTCCCATTGTGTTTGGCCCATATTCCTTTAGGAGACTCCATGTGTGTTGTGGCCACATGCCCTTTAAATTTACCACTCAAAGGCCATGATGGCAGATATTGAGAAAACCGTTGGAAGCGCATCTAAAACAATACTGCTTATTGACACATGTAGATGTTGGTGTAGTCTATTGAATGTATTCAGTTATCTAACAGAGAAATATTGATCATAACATATTATGTAAACCCTGGGTGTCATTTCCACTCACGACCACTAAGTGTCTCTATTTCCCCCTTTGTTACAGCCAAACGAGCTGCACTGTCAATCAGTCTATACATCCATCTAAATAAGATTCCAATCAGAAATAAAAGGGGCCTTTATCAATAACCTGTGAATATACAATGTATGCAAGCATACAGAGTATAAAGTGAACATGTGGTATATTCTGATTGTGAATGTGACGTTTGGAGAGAAATAGAATATCCATCACACTGTCACACAGATTTAAACGTGGTATTGGAGGGATTGATGAAAGATAATAGTGAATGGATTAGACTGTGGACACACAACCGAAAAATTGAAAGCGAAGCTTCAGCAAGTTAAAAGTGTTAGCAAAGAAGATGGGGCTATTTAAAGAGCTGTGGGGGACAGGGAGTACATGTTCTGTCTCTGTGACAAAAAATACAAAATACTAGTGCAGGAGAGCAGATTAAAGAGGGAGAGATGATAAGATAAAATAATAGTTGTTGTGTCTTGTGATGCCCTGAGGGGGTGGAATGGGGGAAACATCAGATGTGGGTCATCACTCAGAGAGAGAGAGAGAGAGAGAGAGAGAGAGAGAGAGAGAGAGAGAGAGAGAGAGAGAGAGAGAGAGTGGATAGAAGGATGCCCATTCTGTTGATGGTGGCAGGTAGCCTAGCAGTTAAGATCATTGGGCCAGTAACTGAAAGGTTGCTGGTTTGAATCCCTGAGCTGACTAAGTTGCTGTTGAACTAAGTTGCACTGGAAAGAGCATCTGCTAAAAGGACAAAAATTTCACTGAACAATCCTACTACCCACTTTCTCCGAACAGAACAGAGGTGTGTGTTATGTATCTAAATGTGTGTGTGTTATGTATCTAAATGTGTGTGTGTTATGTATCTAAATGTGGGTGTGTTATGTATCTAAATGTGTGTATGTGTTACGTGTGTGTTACATCTGTGGGTATCAATGCCAATCTGTAGGAGGGTCAGGAGAATCACATGGCAGAGCATGCTGACTCACAGCAGATAAACACACCATCTAGTCTCCATAGTGAGCTCGCTATATTTTTCCTATGAATTCACGATTGTCTTTCATCCATCCATTTGTCATGTAATTTATAAATTAGCACAATCAGCTTTTCCAACTCCCATCTACTGTATTCAATATTAATCGACACATCATACATTCGACTAATATTAAAGTTTGGGGGTGTGACTGTGAATGTTTTTTCCATATGTTCCTCTGTTTGCCTTTGCATGCACCAGCTTAATTCAATAACAAGGTAGAAGGGAGAGCGAGAGAGACAGAGAGACAGAGAGACAGAGAGACAGAGAGACAGAGAGACAGAGAGACAGACAGACAGACAGACAGACAGACAGACAGACAGACAGACAGACAGACAGACAGACAGACAGACAGACAGACAGACAGACAGACAGACAGACAGACAGACAGACAGTGAGCAGTCTGGCTATAGAGATCGGCCATTACAGGCAAACCTGGCTGCCCAGAGAGGACAGGCTGTGCTCACTCTGCTCCAGGGGAAAGGTATAGACAGAGCTGTATTTCCTTTTACGCTGTGACAAATACTCAGAATCTTTCTTTCCCAAAATGATCATTCAGTACAAAGAATTTTAAATGATAAAAGATTAAGAAAGAATCACATATTTAATGGGTGAAAATCCAAAATGTGCAGTTTTGGCAGCCAAATATGTGTCCTCCAGCCACAACCTGAGGGACAGCCAGTGAAAACAGTTTTGGCTTCCCTACCATGTAATGTGGCTTCTCAGTCAGGTTGTCTACAACATACCTACCATGTCATGTGGCTTCTCAGTCAGGTGGTCTACAACATACCTACCATGTCATGTGGCTTCTCAGTCAGGTGGTCTACAACATACCTACCATGTCATGTGGCTTCTCAGTCAGGTGGTCTACAACATACCTACCATGTCATGTGGCTTCTCAGTCAGGTGGTCTACAACATACCTACCATGTCATGTGGCTTCTCAGTCAGGTGGTCTACAACATACCTACCATGTCATGTGGCTTCTCAGTCAGGTGGTCTACAACATACCTATCATGTCATGTGGCTTCTCAGTCAGGTGGTCTACAACATACCTACCATGTCATGTGGCTTCTCAGTCAGGTGGTCTACAACATACCTACCATGTCATGTGGCTTCTCAGTCAGGTGGTCTACAACATACCTACCATGTCATGTGGCTTCTCAGTCAGGTGGTCTACAACATACCTACCATGTCATGTGGCTTCTCAGTCAGGTGGTCTACAACATACCTATCATGTCATGTGGCTTCTCAGTCAGGTGGTCTACAACATACCTACCATGTCATGTGGCTTCTCAGTCAGGTGGTCTACAACATACCTACCATGTCATGTGGCTTCTCAGTCAGGTGGTCTACAACATACCTACCATGTCATGTGGCTTCTCAGTCAGGTGGTCTACAACATACCTACCATGTCATGTGGCTTCTCAGTCAGGTGGTCTACAACATACCTACCATGTCATGTGGCTTCTCAGTCAGGTGGTCTACAACATACCTACCATGTCATGTGGCTTCTCAGTCAGGTGGTCTACAACATACCTACCATGTCATGTGGCTTCTCAGTCAGGTGGTCTACAACATACCTATCATGTCATGTGGCTTCTCAGTCAGGTGGTCTACAACATACCTACCATGTCATGTGGCTTCTCAGTCAGGTGGTCTACAACATACCTATCATGTCATGTGGCTTCTCAGTCAGGTGGTCTACAACATACCTACCATGTCATGTGGCTTCTCAGTCAGGTGGTCTACAACTATTGCTTTAATGTATTATTATTATTATTAATAATAATATTGTTGGAGCTGCTGTTAATGGTAATCCCAAACTATTATTATTGCTGTTGGTCCCACCATTTTTGTTACATGTATACTTTAACAATGTAAGTTAACTTGACATGTTAAAAAAGTATATTGAATTAAAATTGAATTGAGAGATAGACAGAGAGTGAGGGAGAGAAGGAGAGAGGCAGAAAGAGAAAGAGCAAGACGGGGGGAGAGAGAGGGGAGAGAGAGGGAAAGAGGGAGAAACGGGGGGAGAGAGAGAGAGAGAGACTTTTTACCAAATTATCGTACGACAGCCCACGTATTCACCCTGCACACCCTAATTGACAAACAAACAAACCAAAACAAAGGCAGTCTTCTCATGCTTTGTTGATTTCAAAAAAAGCTTTTGACTCAATTTGGCATGAGGATCTGCTATACAAATTGATAGAAAGTGGTGTTGGGATAAAAAACATACAACATTATGAAATCCATGTACACAAACAGCAAGTGTGTGGTTAAAATTGGCAAAAAACACACACATTTCTTTCCACAGGGCTGTGGGGTGAGACAGGGATGCAGCTTAACCTCCACCCTCTTCAACGCATATACAGTGCCTTGCGAAAGTATTCGGCCCCCTTGAACTTTGCGACCTTTTGCCACATTTCAGGCTTCAAACATAAAGATATAAAACTGTATTTTTTTGTGAAGAATCAACAACAAGTGGGACACAATCATGAAGTGGAACGACATTTATTGGATATTTCAAACTTTTTTAACAAACAAAAACTGAAAAATTGGGCGTGCAAAATTATTCAGCCCCCTTAAGTTAATACTTTGTAGCGCCACCTTTTGCTGCGATTACAGCTGTAAGTCGCTTGGGGTATGTCTCTATCAGTTTTGCACATCGAGAGACTGAAATTTTTTCCCATTCCTCCTTGCAAAACAGCTCGAGCTCAGTGAGGTTGGATGGAGAGCATTTGTGAACAGCAGTTTTCAGTTCTTTCCACAGATTCTCGATTGGATTCAGGTCTGGACTTTGACTTGGCCATTCTAACACCTGGATATGTTTATTTTTGAACCATTCCATTGTTTCCCATGCCAATGAAGCCCTAAGATTGAAATTGAATTGAATTGAGAGATAGAGATAGAGAGAGGGCGAGAGAGAGGGAGACGGAGTGAGAGAGGGCGAGAGAGAGGGAGACGGAACGACGGAGTGAGAGAGGGCGAAAGAGAGGGAGACGGAACGACGGAGTGAGAGAGGGCGAGAGAGAGGGAGACGGAACGACGGAGTGAGAGAGGGCGAAAGAGAGGGAGACGGAACGACGGAGTGAGAGAGGGCGAGAGAGAGGGAGACGGAATGACGGAGTGAGAGAGGGCGAGAGAGAGGGAGACGGAACGACGGAGTGAGAGAGGGCGAGAGAGAGGGAGACGGAATGACGGAGTGAGAGAGAGCGAGAGAGAGGGAGGGAACGGAACGACGGAGTGAGAGAGGGCGAGAGAGAGGGAAACTATAGAATACATTGGTAACCACAATCTAGGGCCTAGATTGGGCTCCCGAGTGACACTGCATTCTAAGGCACTGCATCTCAGGGCAAGAGGTGTCACTACAGACCCTGGTTTGTATCCAGGCTGTGTCACATCCGGCCGTGAATAGGAGTCCCATAGGGTGGTGCACAATTGGCCCAGCGTCGTCCAGGTTTGGCCGGGGTAGGCCGCCATTGTAAATAAGAATTTGTCTTTAAAAGACTTGCCTAGTTAAATAAAGGTTAAATAAAAAAATAAGAAGTAAAAAGTATAGGCCTACCTACTCCGTTGTACACTATAACTAGTTGGAAAATGTGTTGTTATGGATATTTACTGTATAGTTAGTTACATGTTAGTTACAATTTAATCTAACTGCATGGTATCTGTGCAATTTGCAGACTGAAAGCGACCATAACAGTAGCGATTTGTGTGAAATAATAATGACACAATCACTGCAAGGCCTTAGTTTGGATAGGTAAGCACAGTGCCAACTCTCCAGTCCAATGATCAAAACATTGTCCTTTGGCATTTAATGTTTGTAATAAAAAAAACTATTTTCAGGAGAGTAGCGGTGTGGGGACATTGTGTTCTCAAGCTGTGTGTGTGTGTGTGTGTGTGTGTGTGTGTGTGTGTGTGTGTGTGTGTGTGTGTGTGTGTGTGTGTGTGTGTGTGTGTGTGTGTGTGTGTGTGTGTGTGTGTGTGTGTGTGTTACATTGATGAGAGTTTGTGTTCCTACTGAACTCAACCATATCCATCTGATAAATCTTTGAAACACTGAGTCACTGAGGAAAGAGAGAGGAAAAGAGGAAAGAGAGGAGGGATATATGAAAGAGAAGGAGGACAAGAGTAGAAGGACTGAAGAGTAAGAGCAGCTGAGGAAAGGAAGGAGGAGTGGAGTGCATACGTGAGAGATGAAGAAGAAGAAAAGAGAAAAAATGGGAGAGGGATTAACAGAATGAGAAAGAACAGGGAGAGGGATTAACAGAATGAGAAAGAACAGGGAGAGGGATTAACAGAATGAGAAAGAACAGGGAGAGGGATTAACAGAATGAGAAAGAACAGGGAGAGGGATTAACAGAATGAGAAAGAACAGGGAGAGGGATTAACAGAATGAGAAAGAACAGGGAGAGGGATTAACAGAATGAGAAAGAACAGGGAGAGGGATTAACAGAATGAGAAAGAACAGGGAGAGGGATTAACAGAATGAGAAAGAACAGGGAGAGGGATTAACAGAATGAGAAAGAACAGGGAGAGGGATTAACAGAATGAGAAAGAACAGGGAGAGGGATTAACAGAATGAGAAAGAACAGGGAGAGGGATTAACAGAATGAGAAAGAACTGGGAGAGGGATTAACAGAATGAGAAAGAACTGGGAGAGGGATTAACAGAATGAGAAAGAACTGGGAGAGGGATTAACAGAATGAGAAAGAACAGGGAGAGGGATTAACAGAATGAGAAAGAACAGGAGAGGGATTAACAGAATGAGAAAGAACTGGGAGAGGGATTAACAGAATGAGAAAGAACAGGGAGAGGGATTAACAGAATGAGAAAGAACTGGGAGAGGGATTAACAGAATGAGAAAGAACAGGGAGAGGGATTAACAGAATGAGAGAGAACTGGGAGAGAGATTAACAGAATGAGAAAGAACTGGGAGAGGGATTAACAGAATGAGAAAGAACTGGGAGAGGGATTAACAGAATGAGAAAGAACTGGGAGAGGGATTAACAGAATGAGAAAGAACAGGGAGAGGGATTAACAGAATGAGAAAGAACAGGGAGAGGGATTAACAGAATGAGAAAGAACAGGGAGAGGGATTAACAGAATGAGAAAGAACAGGGAGAGGGATTAACAGAATGAGAAAGAACAGGGAGAGGGATTAACAGAATGAGAAAGAACAGGGAGAGGGATTAACAGAATGAGAAAGAACAGGGAGAGGGATTAACAGAATGAGAAAGAACTGGGAGAGGGATTAACAGAATGAGAAAGAACAGGGAGAGGGATTAACAGAATGAGAAAGAACTGGGAGAGGGATTAACAGAATGAGAAAGAACAGGGAGAGGGATTAACAGAATGAGAGAGAACTGGGAGAGAGATTAACAGAATGAGAAAGAACTGGGAGAGGGATTAACAGAATGAGAAAGAACTGGGAGAGGGATTAACAGAATGAGAAAGAACTGGGAGAGGGATTAACAGAATGAGAAATAACTGGGAGAGGGATTAACAGAATGAGAAAGAACTGGGAGAGGGAGTAACAGAATGAGAAAGAACTGGGAGAGGGATTAACAGGATGAGAAAGAACTGGGAGAGGGATTAACAGAATGAGAGAGATGTGGGAGAGGGATTAACAGAATGAGAGAGAATTGGGAGAGGGATTAACAGAATGAGAGAGAGGTTAACAGAATGAGAGAGAAGTGGGAGAGAGATTAACAGAATGAAAGAGAAGTGGGAGAGAGATTAACAGGATGAGAGAGAAATGGGAGAGAGATTAACAGAATGAGAGAGAGGTTAACAGAATGAGAGAGAAGTGGGAGAGATATTAACAGAATGAGAGAGAAGTGGGAGAGAGATTAACAGAATGAAAGAGAAGTGGGAGAGAGATTATACCCCTGCGGATGGCAGGATCCTGACATAATCTCTGTGCAATATACACTCCCCGGAGTTCTGTTTGTGTGCACAAGTACGCGTGTGTGCTCAAACCAGTTTTGATTGCACCTTCCATTCTTTAAAGAATGTTCACCTACTTTTCACCACCCAGTTCAAAACTCTTCCCCATTTGTCTAATGCAGCATCAGTGAAATTTCAATCAAATTGTTTGTCTACTGGGATATGGAGAGGTCACTAAAAAAGAGAATATGAAAAACTCCATGAGCCCTCGGCAGTGCTAGCGCTGTTATTTACTCATTCTCTATAGATATAATTCTGATATAGGCCATTGTCAACACATGATTTCATTCCTGATTTAAACTGATCATTCTCTCTCTTCTCTGTCTCCATACAGTATCAAGATATGCATCACTCAGTACTGGCATCACTAAGTACTGGCATCATTCAGTACTGCCATCACTAAGTACTGGCATCATTCAGTACTGGCATCACTCTCTCTGTTTTCCCTGTGACTGACTGTCTGTGTGTTTGTCGGTCGTTCTGTCTGTTTGTCGCTCTGTCTATTTGTCTGTCTGTCTGTCTGTCGCTCTGTCCATCTGTTTCTCTGTCGCTCTGCCTGTCTGTTTGTCACTCGGTGTGTCGGTCTGTCTGTCTGCCAAATACATCAGTGTCTGTTCTATTTGGGTTATTTTGCAGCTTCAAATATCCCCGCCCCCTCTCTCTCTCTCTCTCTTTCCCTCTCTCTCTCTCTCTCTCTCTCTCTCCCTCTCTCTCTCTCTGTCCTTCTGGTTCACTCTCTCTCTCACTCTCTCTCTCTGTCTCTCTCTCGCTCTCTCTCTCTCTCTCTGTCCTTCTGGTTCACTCTCTCTCTCTGTCCTTCTGGTTCACTCTCTCTCTCTCTCTCTCTGTGTGTCCTTCTGGTTCTCTCTCTCTCTCTCTGTCTCTCTCTGTGTCCTTCTGGTTCACTCTCTCTCTCTCTCTCTCTCTCTCTCTCTCTCTCTCTCTCTCTCTCTCCCTCTCTCTCTCTCTGTGTCCTTCTGGTTCACTCTCTCTCTCTCTCTCTCTCCCTCTCTCTCTCTCTCTGTCTTTCTGGTTCACTCTCTCTCTCTCACTCTCTCTCTCTGTCTCTCTCTCTCTCTGTCCTTCTGGTTCACTCTCTCTTTCTCTTTCTCTGTCCTTCTGGTTCACTCTCTCTCTCTCTCTCTGTCCTTCTGGTTCTCTCTCTCTCTGTCCTTCTGGTTCACTCTCTCTCTCTCTGTCCTTCTGGTTCTCTCTCTCTCTCTGTCCTTCTGGTTCACTCTCTCTCTCTGTCCTTCTGGTTCACTCTCTCTCTCTCTCTCTCTGTCCTTCTGGTTCTCTCTCTCTCTCTCTCTGTCCTTCTGGTTCACTCTCTCTCTCTCTCTCTCTCTCTCTCTGTCCTTCTGGTTCACTCTCTCTCTCTCTCTCTCCTTCTGGTTCTCTCTCTCTCTCTCTGTCCTGGTTCACTCTCTCTCTCTCTCTCTGTCCTTCTGGTTCACTCTCTCTCTCTCTCTCTCTGTCCTTCTGGTTCTATCTCTCTCTCTCCCTCTCTCTCTGTCCTTCTGGTTCACTCTCTCTCTCTCTCTCTCTCTCTGTCCTTCTGGTTCTATCTCTCTCTCTCCCTGTCCTTCTGGTTCACTCTCTCTTATTTTATATATTTTCTCTCTCTTTGCATATTTCTCCCTGTGTATTTCACTCTCTTTCTCTCCTTTTCAAGAGACTAGAAAAAACATGTCTGCTTGTATGCCTCCCAGCCATGTTGGAGACATCTCTCTCCCTCCCCCCGCCCTCCCCTCCCTCCCCCCTCTAACTGAGTTGTTCTGTGGTTATGTAAGTCTTCAGATCAGTGTGTCACCATGGTTGTCAAGGGAGACAGAGAACAGAGGGGCTATGGAAGAGGGTCAGGAGAGAAGTGAGAGAGAGAATGAGAGCTGGAGGATAGAGAGAAACGAATGAAGGATACAGATGAGCGAAAAGAGAGATGTATGATTATGCTATAAAAGTTGGAACAATATACATGATGTAATATCAGTAACTGAAATTAAACATCTAAAGGAGATAGAAGACAGAAAGATGAGAAAATGACAAGAGTTGCATAGAAGAGAAGATCAGACATATTAAATAAACATGAAACAATCCTTTTTTTAAACGCAGAAGGGATATATAGAGGAAGGAAATAGAGGGAGGTGGAAAATAACTACCTGTTGGTGTAGGAAAAACAGAGAGAGTGGAGGAGAAAGTCACATATAGAGAGAGTGGGAAAAGGACGAGAGAAAGACACAGGTATAGATAGGGCTGAGGGTTGTGTGGCTGCAGGCTCCATGCACTCCAGTGTTGCTCCTCTAACCTACTTTGATTTATCTTCCTTTTCCCTGTTTCATAACTAAGCTGCCAGAACCTTGCATCACATAGCACAATCCCCACTCAGCTCTAACACTGTGAATGGCACCGAATCAGAAGGAATCATCACAACATAATGTTTTTCTCGTCAAAACGCTGCCCATTTTACCGTAATGTTGTGCGTGTGATACACGTGCAGAACAAACTGCCTTGCAAAAACAAATGCTTATTTATGAAAAACGAAGGCAAAAAAACCTGTTTTTAAAACCCACATGACTAAATGAGTTAAAGTGTTAATTGTTGTTGTTCTTTACAGTGGATCATAGATACATCGTTCTGTTCGCATCTCTAATCCTCCTTAAAACTCGATCCCGCGTGCGCGCGGCCGCGAGAACTACAAGGGGACCTCCGGAGTGAGTTCGTCCACGCTTTGAGAAGTAGGTTAGCAGGGTAGACTGGGAACCTTGCAAGAACCTTGGAACCTTGCAAGCCAAGCTAAACCACCGTGGGAGTATTCTGTCAAGAAGTTACCGAAATAGTGCATCGAGACAAACAGGAAAACATGCAACTTGAACTGTCGAATTTCTTTGCATTTAATTGACTGTCGCAAGACTCTCCTCGCTGATTTTTGCCTTATTTTCTGAAAAAATATTTTCTAGTTCATTAGGCTAAAGAAGTTTTTTTTTACGTGCCAGCAAATGCTGGTCTTTCAACAGTTTTACAGATATTTGTATTCAATTTACAACCCACATGAAGTCAAATTCATTGATCCAGAAACGATAAATATTCAACATGAGAGGTAAATGAATTATTATCATTCATATTCAAATGACCATACTTTGTAGACTTTTCAATGTCACTTATATCCTATGTTCATTTTGCCGAGAAACAATGCATCGAAAGCTATTGAAATGTAAATGACTTTAGCTAAAAGTGCAACTGCTTTCCTTTTCAAGTGCGTAGGCTCTCACCTTAATCTCTCGTGTTGCTTCAGCCTGTCTGGATAATCTGGCTACTCTTGCCAGGTGCACCACTGCCTCCGAATATTATAGGAATTCCTTGGCTGTAGGCTGGAGAGTTTTCTGTAACTAATGAAAATGCTTATAATATATATATATATATATAATATATATATATATATATATATATATATATATATTATTCATAATAAAATCATGTTTAGGTTAAATGTGTGAACAATGTTGGAAAGGGTTGTAAAGTCTGATTAATTAGACTGTTATACACAATTTATTGGTATACAGCCTGAAACATGTTTGTGCAAAATCGTTTAAATGTTCCTTACAAGCCTGAATGTTGAATAAAATTACATTTGAACTTACATCTCATGCTTAATAGGTGCAAAACTAAATACATGTTGTTTTCAAATTGTCATACATTTTTCTCAAATTGATTACAATTTCACTCATTGGATAGTTATATAATTGAATCAGCCCTGCATACAAATACCTTGGTATTTGGATTGACGATGATTTAACATTTTAAAAACATATGAATGAGCTTGTTAAGAAGCTAAGATTTAAATTGAGCTTTTTTTCTTTTACAGAAACAAAGTTTACCTCTCTAGTCAACAGGAAGCAGATTTACAAATGAACCCTGCGCAAAGAGACCTTAGTCTCAATATGACTTCTCTGTTGAAATAAAGATAAATAAACTATACTGGTTGTCTATGCGGGCTGTCTTTCAGCTGCTCGAAATTTGAGACAAAATATCCACAGGAAAGTATTGTTTACTTGACTTTTTGGGGGGATATTTGGTTTTCTTTCATCAATAGCAATTGAACCAAGCATACCATGACAATGAAAATGGAATATTCTGAATCAGGGAAGGATAGATTTTTTTTTAAAAATCGTACTTTTTTTTGAAGATTGAAATCTGAATCAATTTCTTTTTTAACACTAACAAAAAATGCTCTCCATCCTCCCCCTGATTCAGAATATACCATTTTCATTATCATAGAATGCTTGATTCAATAGCTTTTAACAAGAGAAAACCGAATACCCAATAAAAAACTAACTTTACCTTAGTGCCTAACCAACCAAATACCTACCAGCTCACTAAAAAGTCAGGTTAACAATACTTTTCTGTTGATATTTTGTCTCAACTTTTGAGCAGCTGAAGGACAAGCCGCACATACAACTGGTAAAGTAAGTTCAATGTAATTTTATTCTTCACATGCTTTGTAAACAACAGGTGTGGACTAACAATGAAATGCTTACATAGGGGCCCTTCCCAAAAAATGCAAAAAGAGAAAGAAATAATAGAAAAGTGAAACACGTAATAATAGATACACAATGAGTAACGATAACTTGGCTATACACAAGGGGTACCATTTCTATAACTAGAAGTAAAGTGACAGATCGTAAACGGCAGCAGCAGCGTATGTGATGAGTTCAAAACTTTATTGCAAAGGGTCAATGCAGATCCTGGAAGCTATTTGGTTAGCTATTTAACTAACTAGCAGTCTTATGGCTTGGGGCAGAAGCTGTTCAGGGTCCTGTTGTTTCTAGACTTGGTACATCGGTACCGCTTGCAAAGCTGGCATCAAGGCAAAGGGTGGCTACTTTGAAGAATCTGAAATATGAAGTATATTTTGATTTGTTTAACACTTTTTTGGTTACAACATGATTCCTTCCGTATGTGTTATTTCATAGTTTTGATGTCTTCACTATTATTCTACAATGTAGAAAATAGTAAAATTGATGAAAAACCCTGGAATGAGTAGGTGTGTCCAAACTTTTGACTGATACTGTATATATCGTGAATCACCCATAGACCATATTGCCCTCCTCCCTATTGGAACTTTATTTAACTAGGCAAGTCAGTTAAGAACAAATAACTTATTTACAATGATGGCCTTGGAACAGTGGGTTAACTGCCTTGTTCAGGGGCAGAACGAAAGTTTTTTACCTTGTCAGCTCTGGGATTCGATCTAGCAACCTTTCGGTTACTGTCCCAATGCTCTAACCACTAGGCTACCTGCCACCCCAAATTAGATCAGACCACCGTCATGTCGTTGGCAAAATGTATGATAGTGTTGGAGTCGTGGGTGATCAGGGAGTACAGGAGGGGACTAAACGCACACCCATGAGGGGCCCCTGTGTTAAGGGTCAGCGTGACGGATGTGTTGTTGCCTACCCTCACCACCTGGGAAGTCATGGATCCAGTTGCAGAGGGAGGTGTTCAGTCCCAGGACCCATAGCTTAGTGATGAGCTTGGAGTGCACCATGGTGTTGAACGCTGAGATGCAGTCAATGGACAGCATTCTCGCGTAGCTGTTCTTTTTGTCCACACGGGAAGGAGCAGTGTGGATGCAATCGAGATTGTGTCATCTGTGGATCTATTGGGGCGGTAGACAAATACAAGTGGGTCCAGGGTGTCTGGGAGGATGGTGTTGTGAGCCATGACTATCCTTTTAAAGCATTTCTTGGCTACATATGTGAGTGCTACAGGGTGATAGTCATTTAGACAGGTTACATTGGCGTTCTTGGGCACAGGGACTATGATGGTTTGCTTGAAACATGTAGGCATTACAGACTGGGTTCGGGAGAGGTTGAAAATGTCAGTGAAGACACTTGTTGGCTGGTCAGTGCATGCTCTGAGTATGCACCCTGGTAATCTGTCTGGCTCTGTGGCCTTGTGAATGTTAATCTGTTTAAAACCTCTTACAGCTACCCCCCTACTTTTTTCAATTTCCACCTGAAGACATACCCAAGTCTAACTGCCTGTAGCTGAGGCCCAGAACCAAGGATATGCATATTCTTGGTTTCATTTGAAAGAAAACACTCTGAAGTTTGTGTAAATGTGAATTGAATGTAGGAGAATATAACACAATAGATCTGGTCTAGATAATACAATGAAAAAAACATACGTTTTTTTCGTTTTATTGTTGTATCATCATCTTTAAAATGAACAAGACAAAACAAACATTCAGATAGGATGATGGGGATAATTTCAGTGAAAACGACGGCAACAGATAACTTCCAAAATGTGTGTGCTACATGACATTTATCATGAAGTCACCCAGATGTCCCACACAAGTAGCCCAAATGTACCCAAGTGGACAAATTGGTGAAGTTATACATTTTGAATGGAATAACTATATACAAAATACCAAAATGGTATTCAAACACACCCCCCCAAAAAATGGAGAAAAAACATGAAAAAAAAAATATACATTTACAAAATAACACGTTCAATATTTGGAAGACCATCAGTCCTCTACACAATATTGTCCTGCTGATGCCAGGTGCCATTGCAGTCTCTTTCTGCTGTAAAACAGAGGGTCACCAAGCATGTGGTGCAGGTGATGGGGACTTCATTTAGCAAAGAACACAGCGACGCCTCCATGCTGTGCCCTTTTGGCCCTGAGGCACATCCATGCCTGCAGAAATACATTTGGGCAGATGAACACCACTTGTGGCAGGAGCAGAAGGGACAGAGGTAGAGGGGCCAGAATGTGGTGCAGTGGTGCTGTAGCCAGCAAGCTCCTTGATGAGCAGCTCTCTGAAGGCTAGCTGTGAGATGGGGGGCTTTCCACAGCTCTTAGCCATTTCCTTGTGTAGGATGAATGCATTCACCACAGCAATGTCGATGAAATGATAGAAGAAGGTCTTGTACCATTTCATCGTTTTATGGAGAACATTATAATAGCCTATCAGCGCATCTGACAGGTCCACACGTCCCATGATCTTGTTGTCGTCCTTTATTGCAGTTGGTCCATGCCCCAGTACTGGCTTAAGCAGGGGGACACGTCTGGCACTGCAGGATTTGAGTCCCTGGCGGCGTAGTGGGTTACTGATGGTAGGCTTTGTTACTTTGGTCCCAGCTCTCTGCAGGTCATTCACTAGGTCCCCCCCGTGTGGTTCTGGGATTTTTGCTCACCGTTCTTGTGATCATTTTGACCCCACTGGGTGAGATCTTGCGTGGAGATCGAGGGAGATTATCAGTGGTCTTGTATGTCTTCCATTTCCTAATAATTACTCCCACAGTTGATTTCTTCAAACCAAGCTGCTGACCTATTGCAGATTCAGTATTGCTACTTTTGTTGCTGATTGTCTTCTCACGATGGATGCCGCCTCTAAAATTGCAACAAAAGAGGGAGGGAGAGAGAGATAGAGAGAGAGAGACTCAACCAAAATAGTAGATATGATTGAAAAAAATGAACAAACAGAAAGATTGTGATTAAAAGGTTCTGAATTGCGGCAATGTTCAGCTATTGCTACTTTTGCTGCTGATTGTCTTCTCACGATGCCGCCTCTAAAATTGCACCAATATTACTGCAATCAAAAGGCATACCAAGACTTGTTACAGTTACAGTCTGCGGCTGTCACAACAATGTAACAACATAGTAACTGATAGACATATATTGCTATTGTAGCATATAAAATGTATATTTTCTTTTATGAATTATAGTATTTAGTGTTTGTTTGGATTGAGGGCTTTTGGCATAGTGAGGGTACTTTGTTCCTAATCTGTTTGTAGAGGGAGGGAGGGAGATTTTTGGGGCTTATAGAGGGTAGTTCCACTGGCTGGCAGGATATTGAAATGTAAACAACCCCAGTTCTTTGGCTCACTGGACTGAAAATACCATTTTAAGAAGTCTCTCGTTTGCTGAGACCTAAAGATAATTCCTTTTGTTTTTTTGTTTGTATAGTTTTTTTAACCTTTTGTTTGTCTATGGAATCATTTGGGCAAATAATTGATTTTGCACCTTTTTTTATTGTTAATAGTTTTATTGCGTGTTGCTCTTCTTCTTTTTGTGATTAGTGACTAGTTTTTCACTCTTTTACATGTCATTAACAATCTATCACCAGCACAGCTTCACACAGCTTCACACCTGTGCAGTAACCCCCCTCTAATGGCTTTTAGTACTACGTGGTAATATTTGCATTCCATGTCAGATCAGAGTTGATTTAAATACTTATTGCACAGCCAAAGTGCAAATAATAATTTGTTTTGTGAGTGGAGAGTGAGTGGTAAACTGACCTCCATTAGGAAAGGATCTGTTACACTGTCCTTCACCTTGTGTGACACAACAGGCAACAACCTCCTAGGGACTTGACTAGAGGGGCCTTGTATGCAGCAATAACTGCTCATTATGTTTCATGTAATGTGATACTGTTTGGTTTGCCTACAGAGGGGTGGTCTAGTAGGCAACACTATCTCTGTTTTCTATGGCCTCCTGCACTGATTTGAAAACACAGGAAATATGCAAGCAATATGAATACCTACTGGGAGTTGGCTTTCACAAGTCCAGTTCTTTCCCATCAGTGTAGGTTGAGGGAAATGGAGAGGAGAAAGGGAAGGAAGCCACTTCAGACAATTGGGACACACCCTAATGTTGAATGATTAATTTGCAATAGAATTCCACTTCCCTCAGATCAAAGCTTTTCACAGGCATTACATAACATTTACTGTAACATGCCCTGCCCAGAACTGTAAAAATAAATAAGTAAAAGCACGAAAGTGGTTCAAGTTTGTTACTGGAGTTTAAAAGGTTTATTGAGCGCACTCAGCCTGTCTCAGTTGCCTGTGTGTATTGTACTCATAAGCCTAAGTTAAATGTGTGAGTGTTAAGAGTCAATGAGTACGTCATCTTCTCAGAGTAGACCTTTGGTCGACATAGATTGTATTATCTCCCTCACTCTGTCTCTGTGTGTGCACTTGCGTGTTACTATGAAAAACAAAGTGAAATGTGGCTGGCTGGGTCAGTCAGGAGGATCAGTCACCAGTGAAAGGGAATTGGTCTGGCAGCCAAAGTTGAGTGATGATGTCACCAGTCTGTCAGTACCTGATGACAACCAACTCTCACCAGTCATCCAGCTCCGCGTTCAACACCATAGTGCCCACAAAGCTCATCACTAATCTAAGGACCCTGGGGATAAACACCTCCCTCTGCAACTGAATCCTGGACTTTCTGGACGGGTCGGCCCCAGGTAGTAAGGGTAGGCAACAACACGTCTGCCACGCTGATCCTCAACACTGGGGCCCCTCAGGGGTGCGTGCTTAGTCCCCTCCTGTACTCCCTGTTCACCCACGACTGTATGGCCAAACACGACTCCAACACCATCATTAAGTTTGCTGACGACACAACAGTGGTAGGCCTGATTACCGACAATGATGAGCAAGCCTATAGGGAGGAGGTCAGAGACGTGGCAGTGTGGTGCCAGGACAACGACCGCTCCCTCAATGTGAGCAAGACAAAGGAGCTGATCGTGGACCACAGGAAAAGGAGGGCAGAACAGGCCCCCATTAACATTGACAGGGCTCTACTGGAGCTGTTCGAGAGTTTCAAGTTCCTTGGTGTCCAAATCACCAACAAACTATCATAGTAAAAACACACCAAGACAGTCGTGAAGAGGGCACGACAACACTTTATCCCTCTCAGGAGACTGAAAATATTTGGCATGGGTCACCAGATCCTATAAAAGTTCTACAGCTGCACCATCAAGATAATCCTGACCGGTTGCATCACCGCCTGGTATGACAACTGCTCAGCATCTGACCGTAGCGCGCTACGGAGGGTAGTGTGTACGAACCCCCCCCCCCATTTGTTTTTACTCTGCTGCTACTCGCTGTTTATTATCTATGCATAGTCACTTTACCCCTACCTACAAATGACCTCGACTAACCTGTACCCCTGCACATTGACTCGGTACCGGTACACCCTGATTATTGTTATTTTATTGTGTTACTTTTTATTATTATTTTTACTTTAGTTTATTTTAACTCTTTCTTGAACTGCATTGTTGGTTAGGGGCTTGTAAGTAAGCATTTCACAGTAAGGTTACATCTGTTATATTCGGTGCATGTGACAAATACATTTGATTTGATCTTGTAGTGGTTACCACAGCATTTCTCAGTGCTTTATAATGCAACATTGATTATTAATTATTTTGCAGAACATGGCATGCTTTAAAACAAGATGCAGTTCTGTAGATAAGGCTTCAGATGGCCATCTTATTGTATCTCTCAAGTCTGAATACATATGCAAATATTTGTTATGGCAGAACTGTTACAAATGGAGGTCTGTGTTATTCTGATTTTCTGACTTGCCTTAAACTGGGGACAAGAACATAATTAGTTGAAGCAGAAGCTCAATTTCAAAGAGATTAGTCAGATTAGATAGCAGATATGATACTGCCATACAGCTGATAGTGCATAGTCCTACTGGCACCAAGCCAGCTACCGTACCTAGTGGCTTTATGGGTGTGTCCTTCGGTTGTCTTTCATTTCATCCATTACGTAGTGTTTATCAAGTCTTCACTCTTTCACTCACGCTTATCGAGCTGAAGAATATCAGTGGGAACTACAGTAATACGAATAATTGTCAGTAGAGCACTTTCAAACAACTGTTTAGAATTAAGATTTTTATTGTATCATTATTTACTTATTTATTTGCTGGGTATTAAGTAGACAGCTGTGCATTTCGGAGGCTCAAAGTCTAGTTGAGTTCCACCTTAAAACCTGGGGTAGAGAGCCCTATTCACGGGGTGTGAAAGCGCCCGACTACCCCCTGCCTACCCTCCCCTCGGTGAGAAAGTGTGTCAGTAGGACAGAATTGCATGACAGGCTACCGCTTCTGACCGATATCCCACACAACCAACCCCCGACAGGCCCTGCCCGACCCAGCCAATGGGAGCTGCAGCGGCAGAGAGGAGGCGGGGCGGTAGCTAGAGTGACCTCCCTGAATGAGTATGTTTATGAAATGGTCGCAGACGAGAGTTATACAACTGAGCGGAGTGTTTATGAAATGCTCGCAGATGAGGGTTATACAACTGAGCAGAGTGTTTGTGAAATGCTAGCAGACGAGTTATATAACCGAGCGGAGGATTGGAGAGAAAAGAGAGGGCAGAAGACAGGAGATGCTTTTCCATTACATGCCTGCAGCTAGGGCTGGGCGATATGGCCTAAAAATCATGCCGGACGATTTACGTTATATATATATATATATATGATATATTATTTAATGTTTTCTCCAAATAAGCTTAGTTGTACAATTAAAGGTCAAATACACTGCATTTCAAACAGTCAGTAATAATCTAATGAATACAGGACTTGTGAAATTATACATAGGCTAAATTATAAACCTTTCACAACCATAAGACCCACTAATAATGCTATTATTTTATCAACATAGTTTAACCTGCTTTTTTTGTAATAATCGTTCATCTGGCTTTAAAGTCAGTCTATGATAATGCCATTTTTCTTACAAGTTTAACCAGAACCATGCATTATGCATTATAGAAAATGAACACAGGTGTCATGAATAATCTCTCAAACACAAACCCACGTGCTAGTGAGTAGCCAGCTAATATTTATATGAAAAGTTTATTCAAATTGGATTTATTTGCTAGCTAACTTGGCAGAAGTAGCTAACTAGGCCTTTTAATTGTTATGAACACACCCTTTCTACCTGTCTCCAACTGTTTGAGTAGCATGCTAGCCTGTCCACTTTGTTCAGATGTTGAAATCAAATGCCCTACCTTATTTCTCAGAATGCCAAATCAAATTGTATTTGTCACATGCGCAGAATACAACCGGTGTAGACCTTACAGTGAAATGTTTACTTACAAGCCCTTAACCAACAATGCAGTTTTAAGAAAAATAAGTGTTAAGGAAATATTTACTAAAATAAACTGAAGTATAAAAAAAAGAAGAAAAAATAAAAATAAAAAAAGTTAATTAATTAGCAATTAGCAACAATGAAATAACAGTTGTGAGACAATATACAGGGGTTACCAGTACAGAGTCAATGTGCGGAGGCACAGTTTAGTCGAGGTAATTGTGGTAATATGTACATGTGGGTAGAGGTAAAGTGACTAGGCATAATAAACAGAGAGTAGCAGCGGTGTAAAAATGGGGGGAGGAGAGGGCAATGCAAATAGTCTGGGTAGCCATTTGATTAGCTGTTCAGGAATCTTATGGCTTGGGGTAGAAGCTGTTAAGAAGTCTTTTGGGCCTAGACTTGGCACTTCTGTACCGCTCACCTTGTGGTAGCAGAGAGAACAGTCTATGACAATAACGTAGATAATTGTGTTTTAAAACCTGGATTCTTGCAATACAGGTATTTTGAATATCGCGCAAAAACATACATTCTAATTCATTAAATATATCGCCCAGCCCTACATGCAGCTGGCCCAGTTGCTCTGTGTATTTTCTTCATTACTTAGAGGAGAGAACAGCATACTTTTACCCTTTTTTTTCATAGAGAGAGTGGGAAAAACAAACAAATTTAAAGTGACGTTCTCCAACATGTAATGCCACAACAACAATGCATTAAATTTACATTTACATTTAAGTCATTTAGCAGACGCTCTTATCCAGAGCGACTTACAAATTGGATCTCTGAGAGGTAAATGAGTTTCCATATGTCTGCCTCTCAGAGGACTACAGATCCCATGGTTCATATGTCTGCCTCTCAGAGGACTACAGATCCCATGGTTCAAATGTCTGCCTCTCAGAGGACGACAGATCCCATGGTTCATATATCTGCCTCTCAGAGGACTACAGATCCCATGGTTCAAATGTCTGCCTCTCAGAGGACGACAGATCCCATGGTTCATATGTCTGTCTCTCAGAGCTCTACAGCTCCCATGCGGGACTACATATCCCATACCTCATAAATTACACAGATTCGTTATCTCTGTCTTTGGCACAAACATTAAATAGACTGGCAGATTGAGCAGTGATAGCGTATCACACAAATGAGTTGGTTGTTTCTGTCTCTGTGTAGTACTATGGCTGCTGTGAAGTAAAATAGCCAACCGGCTCCGTCTGTTTAAACTTAAACAAGTTTTTCTTCACATACGACTGCCCTCCATTTTAGGCCCTTATATGGGCCCCTTGTATGTGAGAGGGAAAGATAGTGTGTAAGGAGACTGAGTTTCTGACACATGACTCTGTCTATTTCTGGCTTTCACCTCACTGGGTCCACAGACAGACTGACAGCATGAGAGACACACGGCCAGGTTCAGTTTCAAAGTCACTTCAATCAAATCATTTCCCCACTCTTTTAAATTGCATACTACGTTTACTTGTATTATTCTCTGTGCTGCGGCAATCTGTGTTAGTATGAAATATGGCACATAGATAAGGCATGATTAAAGTCAATATTTGTCTATTTGAATACCTTTCAGTCTGCTGCTATGACACTTAGAGCATGCAAGGCAGAGCCAAACTGACAGCCTGCCTCTCACTTCACAAGATGTTGATCATAGCCACTTGCCAGGTGGAAACCTGTTGCAAATGCCAATATTCAATCAATCAAACTGTATTTACAGAGCACATTTCTTACAGGGGATGCATTTCAAACTGCTTAAAAAATTAAATAGAGAAGGTGGGAAAGATAACGCTAAAGGTTTTCTAAATGAGACAAATGAAAATAGTCGTATCAGAATCTTCCAGTGCTAGCCCTGCAGTGTGTCTATATAATGTATGTGTGAACGTTGCAACACATTATGCAATGAAATCTGGTCATGATCTGAGCTCTTGGCCGTGCCCCAAGAGAGATTGGCCTTAGTCGGGGTGTTACTCAATAGTGAGAGTTGTTTGTGTGCGGCCATATTAGTCCCAACTCATATCCTTATTTTGAGATCTACTAGCTGTAGACTTGGCAGGGCAGTAATATTTTTATGGATTCTCATTAGCTTTTAATACAGATTTAATAACTCACTTGATGGGTTGAGCTTCACAGCTTTTGTAATATATCCCCCCCCCCTCTCTCTCTCTCCATCTCTCTCTCTCTCTCTCTCTCTCTCTCTCTCTCTCTACAGCTCAAATAGAAGTAATACCCTGCAAGATCTGTGGGGACAAGTCCTCAGGTATTCACTATGGGGTCATTACCTGCGAAGGTTGCAAGGTGAGCTAGTAGTAGTTGGGTTTCTTCTTTACCTTCTTCATGTGTTCTTTAACAATATGAAACAAAGACAAGCTGCAAAATATCCTTAGTTGTGATCAATGAAATAATTATTCAATTGTGTAACATGTAGGTTTATGATAGTGGAATTCTATACATTATGTAATCATTTGACTCATCCTTTGTGTAGGGGTTCTTCCGCCGCAGCCAGCAGAACAACGCCATGTACTCGTGTTCCCGCCAGAGAAACTGTCTTATTGACCGAACCAACCGCAACCGCTGCCAACACTGCAGACTGCAGAAGTGTCTGGCTTTGGGCATGAGCCGGGACGGTGAGTCACACACACACACAGACGTGCGTGGAGCCCAGGGGAAAACTCATGACAGGTAGTCAACACTTATTTCCACACAGATATACTGTATATACAGTGCATTCGGAAAGTATTTAGACCCCTTGACTTTTCCCACATTTTGTTACGTTACAGCCTTACTCTAAAATGGATTAAATAAAAATGTCTATATAAGGTCCCACATTTGACAGTGCATGTCAGAGCGAAGGAACTGTCCGTAGAGCGCTGAGACGGGATTGTGTCGAGGCACAGATCTGGGGAAGGGTACCAACAAATGTCTACAGCATTCAAGGTCTTCAAGAACATAGTGCCCTCCAGCATTCTTAAATGGAAGAAGTTTGTAACAACCAAGACTCCTAGAGCTGGCCACCCAGCCAAACTGAGAAATCGGGGGAGAAGGGCCTTGGTCAGGGAGGTGACCAAGAACCTGATGGTCACTCTGACAGAGCTCCAGAGGTCCTCTGTGGAGATGGGAGAACCTTCCAGAAGGACAACCAGCTCTGCAGCACTTCACCAATCAGGCCTTCATGGTAGAATGGCCGGACTCAAGCAACTCCTCAGTAAAAGGCAAATGACAGCCCACTTGGA
Organism: Oncorhynchus nerka; assembly: GCF_034236695.1. Lineage (NCBI taxonomy): Eukaryota > Metazoa > Chordata > Actinopteri > Salmoniformes > Salmonidae > Oncorhynchus > Oncorhynchus nerka. Next base: position 36,999,384 of record NC_088424.1, read on the forward strand.
ATTTGCCAAAAGGCACCTACAGGGCTCTCAGACCATGAGAAACAAGATTCTCTGGTCTGATGAAACCAAGATTGAACTCTGGCCTGAATGCCAAGCGTCACGTCTTGAGGAATCTCAAGTTCATCACCTGGCCGGCACCATCCCTACGCTGAAGCATGGTGGTGGCAGCATCATGCTGTGGGGATGTTTTTCATCAGCAGAAACTGGGAGACTAGTAAGGGTCGAGGCAAAGATGAACGGAGGAAAGTACAGAGAGATCCTTGATGAAAACCTGCTCCAGTACAGTCAGGACCTCAGACTGGGGCGAAGGTTCGCCTTCCAACAGGACAACGACACTAAGCGCACAGCCAAGACAACGCAGCAGTAGCTTCGGGACAAGTCTCTGAATGTCCTTGAGTTGCCCAGCCAGAGCCCGGACTTGAACGCAATTGAACATCTCTGGAGAGACCTGAAAATAGCTGTGCAGCGACACTCCCCATCCAACCTGACAGAGCTTGAGAGGATCTGCAGAGAAGAATGGGAGAAACTCCCAAAATACAGGTGTGCAAAGCTTTTATCATCATATCCAAGAAGACTTGTGTCTGTAATCTCTGCCAAAGGTGCTTCAACAATGTACTGAGTAAAGGGTCTGAATACTTATGTAAATGTGATATTTAGCAAAAATGTCTAAAAACCAGTTTTTGCTTTGTCATTATGGAGTATTGCGTGTAGATTGCTAAGGGGGGGACAATAAGGCTGTAACGTAACAAAATGTGGAAAAAGTGAAGGGGTCTGAATACTTTCCGAATGCACTGTATATAGATAGATATATGTACATTCTGATACTTATCTTGTCTCCCTCCAGCGGTGAAGTTTGGCCGTATGTCTAAGAAGCAGCGAGACAGCCTGTACTCGGAGGTTCAGAAGCACCAGAAGAACCAGGAGCTTCTGAACCAGGAGGTTGTGAACCAGGGGTGTCTGAACCAGGGTTTGTCCCTGACCAGGGAAGATGTGGCAGGGGGAGACAGCGAGGGGGACAGGCACAGGGAGCTCAGTCACTCCTACAGCAGCGGCGGCTCCAGCTCCACCCTGAGTGACCTGGATGACATCCCTGACCTGTTTGACCTGCCCTTGACCCCGGAGGAGGCCCACAAGTACTGCAGCCTGGAGCTGCTGGGAGGCCACGGCGGAAGCACCGGGAACACCTCAAACTCTTCATCATTGTCATCATCCTCTAACAATTCGTCCAATCAGAACTCGCCGCAGCAGAATCTGCTGGATGTCACAGACGCCAATGGAATCAAACATGAGTACCAGATGTTGTCGCACACACAAGCCGCGCTGCTGGAGCCACTGGCCAATGACTGCACTCTTATGGATATAGGTACGAAATCTATTACTATCTCTACAACTGACATCACCATCAAAATTGTGCCGTTTCTGTTTCAGAGCGTATCACCCAGAGTGTGCCGTTTCTGTTTCAGAGCGTATCACCCAGAGTGTGCCGTTTCTGTTTCAGAGCGTATCACCCAGAGTGTGCCGTTTCTGTTTCAGAGCGTATCACCCAGAGTGTGCAGTTTCTGTTTCAGAGCGTATCACCCAGAGTGTGCCGTTTCTGTTTCAGAGCGTATCACCCAGAGTGTGCCGTTTCTGTTTCAGAGCGTATCACCCACAGTGTGCCGTTTCTGTTTCAGAGCGTATCACCCAGAGTGTGCCGTTTCTGTTTCAGAGCGTATCACCCAGAGTGTGCCGTTTCTGTTTCAGAGCGTATCACCCAGAGTGTGCCGTTTCTGTTTCAGAGCGTATCACCCAGAGTGTGCCGTTTCTGTTTCAGAGCGTATCACCCAGAGTGTGCCGTTTCTGTTTCAGAGCGTATCACCCAGAGTGTGCCGTTTCTGTTTCAGAGCGTATCACCCAGAGTGTGCCGTTTCTGTTTCAGAGCGTATCACCCAGAGTGTGCCGTTTCTGTTTCAGAGCGTATCACCCACAGTGTGCCGTTTCTGTTTCAGAGCGTATCACCCAGAGTGTGCCGTTTCTGTTTCAGAGCGTATCACCCAGAGTGTGGTCAAGTCCCACTTGGAGACGAGTCAGTACAGTTCTGACGACCTGAAGAGGCTGACATACAGTGGGATTCAGTACTCACCTGAGGAGACCCGCAACTTCCAGTGCAAGGTGATGACACACACACACACACACTGCTACTCACTAATGTCTTGCATTATTGTTGTATTAAATTATGATTTCTCTATTTCTCCCAGTCTGAAGAGTTTATGTGGCAGCAGTGTGCCCACCACATCACCAATGCCATCCAGTACGTGGTGGAGTTTGCCAAACGCATCACTGGCTTCATGGACCTGTGTCAGAACGACCAAATAATTCTGCTCAAAGCAGGTTCGTACCTTTATACATGCACACATCCAGATTACACGTACCGCTCAAACCACTTTAGGACATGCACACACTGATTGTTATGTGAACACTCTTTCTTACACACACATATACAAACAAACATGGATCAAACCCTATAACATTGAAGCACATTCCTGTAATGAGTGAAGAAATTGCAGAAGTCCTTTATCTTGTCCTTCTTTTTTCCAACCTTCTTCCTTGTGCTCTTTTTGTTTTTTTACAAACCACACATCAATGCTCCGACCATTTCACTAAACCGTCTCTGAAACATCCATTTCACTAAACCGTCTCTGAAACATCCATTTCACTAAAACGTCTCTGAAACATCCATTTCACTAAACCGTCTCTGAAACATCCATTTCACTAAACCGTCTCTGAAACATCCATTTCACTAAACCGTCTCTGAAACATCCATTTAACAATCTGAAACATCCATTTAACTAAACCGTCTCTGAAACATCCATTTCACTAAACCGTCTCTGAAACATCCATTTCACTAAACCGTCTCTGAAACATCCATTTCACTAAACCGTCTCTGAAACATCCATTTAACAATCTGAAACATCCATTTAACTAAACCGTCTCTGAAACATCCATTTCACTAAACCGTCTCTGAAACATCCATTTCACTAAACCGTCTCTGAAACATCCATTTCACTAAACCGTCTCTGAAACATATTTATACCATTCAACAACCATCATATCTGCACACACACACACACACACGCTGATTTGACGATAACTCAATTAATGTTTGAAACCCCCTTTTGATAAATTCTTGATAATCCTTATTGCCCTGCTGACTTTCAAATTGTTCAAATGACTTACATCTGCTATCCTCCAATCTGGAATGTTTTCCTTTCCTTTGGGTGTTTTTTCTTCTGCATGTCGTAACATCTTCTGTGCTCTCGGTATCCCCCTCTTCCACTCACTCCTCTTTCTCCATTTCTGTGGCTCTCGATGGTTGCCTTTGCAGGCTGTCTGGAGGTGCTGTTGATCAGGATGTGCAGGGCGTTTAACGCTAACACCAACACCATGTTCTTTGATGGCAAGTTTGCCTCCGCCCAGCTCTTCAAAGCCCTCGGTAAGCACATCAGATAGGTTAGCCTACCCCTTGTCTGATACAGTATTTAGAATGTATAGAGCTGATACTGTTAACTACTCCAAATACAATTCAGTGGAATATGATGTGTGCATATCTAATATTGGGATTTTTCTCTGCAGGTTGCGATGACCTGGTCAGTGCCGTGTTTGATTTGGCTAAAGGACTCTGCCGCTTGCAGCTAACCGATGAGGAAATGGCTCTGTTCAGCGCCGCTGTCCTTCTGTCCCCAGAGCGACCATGGCTGACCGACAGCCAAAAGGTCCGGAAGCTGCAGGAGAAGCTCTTCCTGGCTCTGCAACACAGACTGCACATGAGCGGGGCCTCTGACGAGAAACTAGACCAGGTAGAAGGGATCCAGATTTTGTCAAATTAATGTCAGATTTTACTTTTTGTAGCAGCTTTGGGGAACAAATTTAGCAGGCTAAGAGAATTGGGTTAAGTTTAGGAAAAGGGTTAGGGTTAGCCAAAATGCCCCAAAATTCTACTTTTGAGGTTAGTTTGATAAAAGCTAGATCCCTTCTAGCCATAAGCGGGAATACTCAGCACATGGCACGATGACAAAACACAGCCCACAGCCTCTAGCCATGACCCAGTTGTCATTGGCTGAGATCCACCATATGGGAATCACTGGTGTAGCATACGTCTCCTCTCCAAGCACTTTATGATACGGTCCTCTACAGAATATTCCAAACAGCTGCATAAGCATATTTTATGGGGCCTTAAGGCCCTGTGCTGTAGAGTAAACCAGTGGTTCCCCAACTCCAGTCCTCCAGTAACCCCAACAGTGCACATTTTTGTTGTAGAGCCGGACAAGCACATCTGATTCAACTTGTCAACTAATCATCGAGCCATCGACAAGTTGAATCACGTGTTTGTCCAGGGCTGCAACTAAAATGTGTACTGTTGGGGGTTCTAGAGGACTGGAGCTGGGAAACGCTGCTGTAGACATTCTTTAAATCAAACTAAGACAAACAGTTAAACAGTCTAGTGTTGTAAGCCGGATCTATCCCATGCAACTTAGCTTACGTCCATACACATTTCATGCGTTCTCTGGATTTCTTCCATCCCACCATGTCCATAGATATTGAGTGTATTTTCCTGACTTGTCCCGGTGTCCTCTTCTCCTGTAGATGGTGTCCAAGCTGCTGATGATGAAGTCCATCTGTAATCTCCACGTCAACAAGCTGGAGTTCTTCCGTCTGGTTCACCCCGAGACCGCATACAGCTTCCCACCACTCTATCGGGAAGTGTTCGGGAGTGAGATCTCTCTCCCCGACTCTACAAACAGCTCCTAGAGAGAAATATGGAGTGAATGTGTTAGAGGCAGGTTAAGAAAAGTGTGGAGATATGGAAGCGAAAGGGGAGATTGAGCGAGGGATATAAATATTGAACTCAGAAATAACCAGCAGTTAATTAGACAATCCAGGACTTAAAATACTCAGTTTCCCAGCATGCTGTGGCGTTATTCCTCCACTATCCTAGCAGGCCATGCACCTTACACTACAGACTTCACCTTCAGGATCCTTTTGTACCGTAGCACTTTGGACAAACTAATGGGCAATATGCATATTCTACAGTGTGAACATAGATCATTTAGCATTAGAACATCGATGCTCCCCAACCCCGTCATGAATGTACCTCACTAACAACCACCAATGCACCAGCCAGAACCACACACCGAATGTACAGTGGGGTAAAAAAGTATTTAGTCAGCCACCAATTGTGCAAGTTCTCCCACTTAAAAAGATGAGAGAGGCCTGTAATTTTCATCATAGGTACACTTCAACTATGACAGACAAAATGAGGGAAAAACATCCAGAAAATCACATTGTAGAATTTTTAATGAATTTATTTGCAACTTATGGTGGAAAATAGGTATTTGGTCAATAACAAAAGTTTATCTCAATACTTTGTTATATACCCTTTGTTGGCAATGACAGAGGTCAAACGTTTTCTGTAAGTCTTCACACACTGTTGCTGGTATTTTGGCCCATTCCTCCATGCAGATCTCCTCTAGAGCAGTGATGTTTTGGGGCTGTTGCTGGGCAACACGGACTTTCAACTCCCTCCAAAGATTTTCTATGGGGTTGAGATCTGGAGACTGGCTAGGCCACTCCAGGACCTTGAAATGCTTCTTACGAAGCCACTCCTCCGTTGCCCGGGCGGTGTGTTTGGGATCATTGTCATGCTGAAAGACCCAGCCACGTTTCATCTTCAATGCCCTTGCTGATGGAAGGAGGTTTTCACTCAAAATCTCATGATACATGGCCCCATTCATTCTTTCCTTTACACAGATCAGTCGTCCTGGTCCCTTTGCAGAAAAACAGCCCCAAAGCATGATGTTTCCATCCCCATGCTTCACAGTAGGTATGGTGTTCTTTGGATGCAACTCAGCATTCTTTGTCCTCCAAAGACGACGAGTTGAGTTTTTACCAAAGCGTTATATTTTGGTTTCATCTGACCATATGACATTCTCCCAATCTTCTTCTGGATCATCCAAATGCTCTCTAGCAAACTTCAGACGGGCCTGGACATGTACTGGCTTAAGCAGGGGGACACGTCTGGCACTGCAGGATTTGAGTCCCTGGCGGTGTAGTGTGTTACTGATGGTAGGCTTTGTTACTTTGATTTCTTCAAACCAAGCTGATTACCTATTGCAGATTCAGTCTTCCCAGCCTGGTGCAGGTCTACAATTTTGTTTCTGGTGTCCTTTGACAGCTCTTTGGTCTTGGCCATTGTGGAGTTTGGAGTGTGACTGTTTGAGGCTGTGGACAGGTGTCTTTTATACTGATAACAAGTTCAAACAGGTGCCATTAATACAGGTAACGAGTGGAGGACAGAGGAGCCTCTTAAAGAAGAAGTTACAGGTCTGTGAGCCAGAAATCTTGCTTGTTTGTAGGTGACCAAATACTTATTTTCCACCATAATTTGCAAATAAATTCATTAAAAATCCTACAATGTGATTTTCTGGATTTTTTTTTCATTTTGTCCATCATAGTTGAAGTGTACCTATGATGAAAATTACAGACCTCTCTCATCTTTTTAAGTGGGAGAACTTGCACAATTGGTGGCTGACTAAATACTTTTTTACCCCACTGTTCGTATTAACACTCTGGGACAGTTTGACTGGTTGAATTAGAATCATTGTAATGCTATGGTTCTACTCAACAGACCCGGGGTTCTTTAATTTATAGTCCCAAAGACACAGTTCTCAGTGGTACCCATATGTAGACTGCATGTATGTTGGACATGTATGTGCTCACCAGCCCTAAGAGACCAAGATTATCATTCAGTTATTCCTCTGTTACAAATGAGGATATAAACAGGTATGACGTGCCACACTACTTGGTCATGGCCTTATTGGTCAATTATTCTTTATTGGTCGTCTCCCTACAGGTTTATAGCAAACTCACAGAATGGTCACACACTTACAGACATAGGCACTTGTTCTGACAGTGTTTGGTGCTGCCCTTTGTAGACTTAAAAAAATACAATGAGAAACCTCAGTCGCTCACCTTCTTCCCATGAGAGAGAGAGAGTCAGGTTTCCATGGCAACACCCACCCCCATAGCAACCCAATGGGGTTACGCAATGTATGTCATTTAACCATTCGGGAGGCTGAACACTCTTTGCATAGTGAACACTGCCAAGGTAGGCAGTCCAATCACACGAAGGCAAAAGAGGGTCTCCAGTAGAATGGCCCAACATTGTCAATGAAACAGATTCTTGCCTCATGAGACCACGCTGGGTGAAAGAAACAGCAGAAGACAGAACATAAGAAGAGACGAGGATACTTTATGAACTCTGAATAACGAAGAGACTTGAGGAGAACAGCTCCTCTGTGAGAGTCCCTAACCAGCAACATCCAGCCAATAGGAATAGTCTCCCATTCACTGATGCCTTGTCTTTGGGTTACAGTTAAATTGTCTGTGTGTAAACTCTCTTTACTGGTTGGATCAACTGTATATTTTTTTTACATTGCTGTTTCCGTGTCATCTACTCCTCACCAAATGTCAAAGATCTTTCCTATCCAGGATCCCAGTGGGCGAGCACAAGTCTAAGGCTGGACCCAGCTACCCGCCTGAGTTAGACATCATTTGTATAAGGTTTATGAGTCAGACAGGGCATCTCTTAACCCTTTGAGGAGCATGGACAGACAACATATCCTGATTCTATTTGTTCTTATTGAACTGTAAAGTTCCACAACAGAATACTGAGAATAAGGTTCTATGAACTCACTCCACAAAGGGCTAAAAGTGACTCGTAGCCACTCAGGGAGCTAGCTCTGTTCTGTCATTCTCTCTCTACTAGCAGTGTCTTCTACTAGCAGTGTTTTCCTCTCACCTTGCAGCTAAGACAAGACCCATAACCTTGATCACTGTGTTCGTAATCTTTGTTTGTGAATGTTACTCACACAGTGTCAGAGATCTTTCCCCTTTATTCTCAATATTATAACACAATCTGAATTTTACAAGACACAATCTAAAAAATATACATATTTTTAGAACATGTTATTCTTGGGATTTAATGTTGCTTTTGTTGTGAGTGTTATTTCTGTTGGTCTTTGATCTTTTTCCCCCTGTTATGTCATCACATTTTTGTCTTGTAAAATAAGTGATCTATTTTTTTAAAGAAAACCTTTAAAAAAAACAGAAACCCCTTAAGACAAAATGTACAATAGGTATATTGTCAGTCAACGAGTAAATAAGTTACTCAGCTCAATGTATATTCTTGTATGTTGGGATACTTTACATGTGCTTTAAAGAATATAATAAAAGTATTTCTTTTTCTTTTGAATATGTGAAGTGTCTGTCTAAAAATGTTAACTCTCTCATCACACACTTGGTTTATTTCCATAAAAAAGGATAATACCACTTACAGAAATGTTAACTCTCTCATCACACACTTGGTTTATTTCCATAAAAAAGGATAATACCACTTACAGAAATGTTAACTCTCTCATCACACACTTGGTTTATTTCCATAAAAAAGGATAATACCACTTACAGCATACAGAATAGTATGGAAACATTATTTGCCTAGATACCCCTTCATTTCATAATCATATACTTGTTTCCAGGTAATACACCACATACAGTGCATTCGGAAATTATTCAGAACCCTTAATTTTCCCACATTTTGTTACATTACAGCCTTATTCTAAAATGGATTTAAAATATAATCGCCTCATCAATCTGCACATATTACCCCATAATGACAAAGCATAATGTAACGGTTTTCTAATGGTGAAGGAGAGTCGGACCAAAATGCAGCGTGTAGATTGCGATCCATGTTTAATAAAACAACGTAACACGAATCAAAAAACACAAACTCAACAAAACAATAAACGTAATGAAAACCGAAACAGCCTAAACTGGTGCAAACGAACACAGACTCAGGACATCAAGACACTAAGGACAATCACCCACAATACAACCAAAGAATATGGCTGCCTAAATATGGTTCCCAATCAGAGACAACGATAACTACCTGCCTCTGATTGAGAACCACTCCAGACAGCCATAGACTTTCCTAGAACACCCTACTAAGCTACAATCCCACTAACATACACACCAAAACCCCCAGACAAAACACACCACAATACAAAAACTCCATGCCACACCCTGGCCTGACCCAATACATAAAGATAAACACAAAATACTTAGACCAGGGCGTGACACATAATGTATTAAAAATACAAAACTGAAATATCACATTTACATAAGGATTCAGATCCTTTACTCAGTACTTTGTTGAAGCACCTTTGGTAGCGATTACAGCATCAAGTCAGGGTGGCAGGTAGCCTAGTAGTTGGGCCAGTAACCAAAGGGTTGCTGGATCAAATCCCTGAATCTGTTGTTCTGCCTGGTAGGCCGTCATTGTAAATAATAATTTGTTCTTAACTGACTTACCTAGTTTCATTTTTTTACTATTCATGGGTATGACCCTACAAGCTTGGCACACCTGTATTTGGTGAGTTTCCCAAATGTAATCCATTTTAGAATAAGGCTGCAATGTAACAAAATGTGGAAAAAGTCAAGGGGTCTGAATACCTTCCAAATGTACAGTACATTGTGCGTAACCATAGCTACAAGAACAATATCTGAAAGGAACAGATAGACGGCAGTATTATCGTGATGGCTCCCCCTAGCTTTCCAATAAGCTAAGTGGAGTTTCTGCCATATTTCTCTCATGGATCCAGTCCATCCAGATCTGTGAACACCACTGAAGTGGTAGGAGCTGGATGATAGGGCTAGGGACCAAATGGAACAGTGCCTACAGCTAGTCCCTTCCCCGGTGTCTCCTTTCCTTCTCCTGCAATGCTGTAGGGGGAGGGGACTGGGTAAAGGTGAAATAAGATTCCTGGTGGCATCCACCTTTTATTTGAAAATACCTCTCACAGATCTGCAGATAAAGAAGATGAGATTAGGAGAGAAATCGAATGCTTCTGAAATACAATAAGGTCCCGTTTCCTGGACACAGATAGTCCTGGACTAAAAATGCAATTTCAATAGAGATGTTCAGTCCATGACTAGGTTTAGCCTCATCTGTGTCTGGGAAACTGTCCAGATGTCTTCAAAAATAAATGGCCTGTCATCACATGGGGACATCACTGAAAATCAATCAGAGCAAATAAATTCGGATAGAATACCTTATCCCCTGAGTGTCTATAGGCAAGCAGGCAGGCAGGCAGGCCTACAAAATCTGTTTCCAATCTATTACTTGTTTTCCCCATTATGCCTCACTTAATCTGCTTGAAAAATAGCAGGAACTGCAAATCCAGTTTATATACACTGAACAATAATATAAATGCAACATGTAGAGTGTTGGTCACTTGTTTCATGAGCTGAAATAAAAAATAGCAGGAACTTTCCATACATACAAAAGGCTTATTTTTCTCAACTTTTGTGCACACAATTGTTCATATCCCTGTTAGTGAGCATTTCTCCTTTGCTAAGATAATACATCACCTGACAGGTGTTGCATATCAAGAAGCTGATTAAACAGCATAATAATTATTACACAGGTGCATCTTGTGCTGGGGACAATAAAAGGCCACTTTAAAATGTGCAGTTTTGTAGCACAACACAATGTCACAAGTTTTGAGGGAGCGTGCAGTTGGCATGCTGACTGCAGGAATGCCCACCAGAGCTGTTGCCAGTGAATTGAATGTTAATTTCTGTACAATAAACTGCTTCCAACATCGTTTTAGAGAATTTGGCAGTACCTTCAGCTTCACAACCACAGACCACTTGTAACCATGCCAGTTCATGGGGGGGTGCTGAGGAGTATTTTTTTTGTCTATAATAAATCCTTTTTGTGGGGAAAAACTCTATCTGATTGGCTGGGCCTGGCTCCCCAGTGGGTGGGCCTATGCCCTCCCAGGCCAATTTATGGTTGCACCCCTGCCCAGCCATGTGAATTCGATAGATTAGGGCCTTATGAATTTATCTCAATTGACTGATTTCCTTATATGAACTGTAACTCTGTAACTGTAAAATCTTTTAAATTGTTGCGTTTATATTTTTGTTCAGTATAGCAGAAGCTACGATGCCTTGCAGGAAGTAGACTGGTTGCCAGGCAAGTTCCACTCGCAAAGGAAAACTAGCTTGAAGGAGAGTATGATCCACTGTTGAGGACTAAACTCCACGGCGAAGGAAGTTTAGTCCGCTGCGGAGAAAACGACGCAGAAGAGAAACTTCAGCAATTGTTTAAAAGCAACTTGCAAGTAAAGAAAGAAGCTTATATCCTGCATCAAAAATGTCAGTCGCAGGCTTCAAGAAACAATTTTACAAAGCAAGCCAGGTCAGTGAACAACTTTTTACTTCGGCAAACGTTGTTGTATGTTAGCTAGCTAAATTCGCTGGAAAGCTAGCGACGTTAGCATTACTTGTGCAATATAGCTAACTAGTTAAATGTGCCTTTTGACAAGGAAATATCTGACCCAAATGTTTTATTTATTAGCTAAATGATTTAACTTTTACATTTGTCTAATGGCTAACTTCAGTGGCCTGAAAAGTCCTCGTAAAGTTAAATCTGCATAGCTCCATTGAGTTGGCTATGCTAGTAGCTGTCAGTTCAGCACATAACGTTACTTTGTCGTGTCGTAATGAGATTGACACATTGTTTCAATTTACTATAAAAACAGTGTTTGAAAACAGCACCATTGTTTCGGTGTCATAGCAATTTTTCTATGCAAACATAAACAAACTAACGTTAGTGGGTTTCGTATCAGAACGTTTACATGATTCACTTTAAATACTTTCCCCCCTCTTTCTGAGTTTAGCAAAACATTTTCTTCCTTGGAGGAACGGATAAATCGGTGTAGACTAGAGGGGAATTAATCTAGCTGTATGTGATAAACCCCTTTTCATTTGAGCTCAGGATGATCTCATTTCATGGACATTGGATTACGATAACATAGTACCTGTCAAAAGTTTGGACAACTACTCTTTCCAGGTTTAAAAAAAAATATATATATTTTAACATTGTAGAATAACAGTGAAGACATCAAAACTATGAAAAAACACACATGGAATCATGTAGTAACCAGAAAAGTATTAAACAAATCAAAATATAGTTCTGATTCTTCAAAGTAGCCACCCTTTGCCTTGATGACAGCTTTGCACACTCTTGGCATTCACTCAACCAGCTTCATGAGATCGTCTCCTGGAATAGATGTCAATTAACAGGTGTGCCCTGTTAAGTTCATTTGTGGAATTTCTTTCCTCCTTAATGTGTTTGAGCTAATCAGTTGTGTTGTGACAAGGTAGGGGTGGTATACAGATGATAACCCTATTTGGTAAAAGAGTCCATATTATGGTAAGAACAGGTCAAATAAGCAAAGGGAAATGACAGTCCATCATTACTTTAAGACTTGAAAGTAAGTCAATCTGGAAAATTAAGAACTTTGGAAGTTTCTTCAAGTGCAGTTGCAAAAACCATCAAGCACTATAATGAAACTGGCTCTCATGAGGACCGCCACAGGAAAGGAAGACCCAGAGTTATAGCTGCTGCAGAGGATAAGTTCATCAGTTACCAGCCTCAGAAATTGCAGCCCAAATAAATGCTTCAGAGTTTAAGTAACAGACACATCTCAATTATCGACTGCATTAATTAGGCCTTCATGGTCGAATTGCTGCAAAGAAACCACTACTAAAGGACACCAATAAGAGACTTTCTTGGGCCAAGAAACACGAGCAATGGACATTAGACCGGTGGAAATCTCTCTTTTGGTCTGATGAGTCCAAATTTAGATTTTTGGTTCCAACCGCTGTGTCTTTGTGAGACGCAGAGTAGGTGAATAGATTATCTCCGCATGTCTAGACCCAACGTGAAGCATGGAGGAGGAGGTGTGGGGGTGCTTTGCTGGAAATGCTCTCAGGGATTTATTTAGAATTCAAGGCACACTTAACCAGCATGGCTACCACAGCATTCTGCAGTGATGCACCATCCCATCTGATTTGTGCTTAGTCCCACTATAATTTTGTTTTTCAACAGTACAATGACCCAATACGCCTCCAGTCTGTATAAGTGCTATTTGACCAAGAAGGATAGGGATTGGGTGCTGCATCAGATGACCTGGCTTCCACAATCCCCTGACCTCAACCCAATTGAGTTGGTTTGGGATGAGTTTGACCACAGAGTGAAGGAAAAGCAGCCAACAAGTGCTCAACATATGTGGGAACTCTTTCAAGACTGTTGGAAAAGCATTCCAGGTGAAGCTGGTTGAGAGAATGCCAAGAGTGTGCAAAGCTGTCATCAAGGCAAAGGGTGGCTACTTTGAAGAATCATATATATATATATATATATATAACACTTTTGGTTAATACACGATTCCATATGTTTTGATGTCTTCACTATTCTACTTTGTAGAAATTAGTTAAAAAAATAGTAACTATTAAATGAGTAGGTGTGTCAACTTTGGACAGGTACTGTATATAAGTATCTGTAGTTTGACCTATCTGTACTGCCTTCATTGTCATATCAATGTCATGAATAACAACATAGAATGCACCTCTGAAGTTACTCTCACTTGTCCGTTTATTAGGAGGGATGCAGGGAAGGTTTGGTGTTTCTGGGAGGGAGATGGACATTCCATTCCCTCCAGTGCCACCACACTGGTCTCTTCCTTTCTCCCTCTCCCATTCCCTTCACCTGTCCATCTTCATGAGATGAAGATTCATATGTGTTTGGAGTGATTGTGCCAATTTGCAGATGAGTCCATGATTGATGGTTCCATAGCTAGGCTCCATAGCTAGGCCTCACACACTGATTAGCACCCACTCGCCGGATACAAACATGCTTATTACCTTTATGTGGAATGTATCACCTGTTTCGGAAGTACTTAACAGGTGTAAAAGAAACACATGAAACTAGATTCCTTACATACTGGTCTTGGGGGAAAAAACTGTTGGGAGGTTCTCTTCTGCAATGTTCAACCAATCCAGTAAATGTGGAGGAGGAGTTAAGATAAGTGTCGCCTTGTTAACGTCCAAATGCGGATGTTGCGTCACAGGCTCAATTTTTTTCATATCCCCTTGAAAACCGGAGGCTAGGAAGTACTAGTGGTGTAACACAAATAAAAGGGTTGTTATTGCATTGGATGGATCTGAGATACATTATAGCCTTTGCAGATACTACTACAATCCGCATTTGGCCACAAGTGAGGTAGTTACAGAACAGGTTGTAAGTAGTCCTAAGGAAGTCATCTGACAGCTTTGAGAGGCCAATTTGAACCGTTTCTATTTGATCTTTAGTAGTAAATACTCTCGAGGCCTCCATAATTAGTGATGTAACACAATGTGTGAACTGGAATGGCCTGACTGTCCCACTCACCTCACTACTATAAAATAGTCTGACTGGTTTTTGGGTAAATGAGCACAAAGGCACCTAGTAGGCAAGGCCTAGTCACTCTCAAACCCCTGTCATTAAATATCTCTGGGAGAAATCAGGGCGTGGGTGTCTGAGTGTACTGACCCTTATTATGAGGCCATCTGTTATGTTATAGGGGCCTGTTTTGGAAATAGGTCAGTCTATTGGTGTGTTGCTCAAACAGCTGTGTGATTGTTGGGTGAGTTGTTCTCCTGGTTCTGGTGTGCTTTGGAATCCTGGCAATGTTGCAGTAGTGCCCAAACCGGATTCCTGGGTTGTTATTAAGCCAGGAGAACGGACTCTGTCAACAGCCTGCCGGTAAACACACACTCACTTCCTCACATGGGATTATCTAATGGGATGTTCCACTAATTTGGGGCCTTTTTTTTGTTAAAAAAAGAGCACATGTTCAACTTCATAAACACATTTTCCCATCTCGAGGTTAAAAAATAAATAAAAATAGGGATGCACGATATATCGGTGAACATATCGGAATCGGACGATATTAGCTTAAAAATGCCTAAATCTGTATCGGCCCGATGTATAGTTTAACGCCGATTTGCAAAATCGATGTCAAAGCTGACATGCATACCTGTAGGTACATGACGCAACGTAAAATTTTGCACTACACTTGCAACACAGTATTCCTAACCTAGCCCACAATGTCTGCTGTGTGGATCAAGCAGTCATTTGAAAAAGTAAGAACATTTCAGCGAGACAACTCAAAAGGCGAAAATCCATTAACGGCAGGATAATGGAATTCATTGCCCTTGATAATCAACCGTTCTCTGTCGTGGGTGACGTTGGCTTTCGCGACTGATCGAGCACCGGTACACACTAACCAAGTGCGCTATTTTTCAGATGTTGCCCTACTAGCCTTACACAGTAATAGCGTCACTGCTATTAGCTTCACAACATTCTATGGAACGTTGTTTAGGTCGTGTCAAAGATGCATGTCAAATAACACTATCTGACGCGTTAAATAACAGTTATATTATAGAATGTTGTGTTCTAAATTTGCTCTTGCAAGCCAAGTGCCACCACTACTATCAGTAGCTCTATCAAAGCTGTACAAAAGTCTGCAAACACTGGCCACGAACAATGTGTTTACAATACAGCGTTTGTAATAAAGCATTATTTGTTCGGTCGCAACTTCTGGGGTAGCTAGCTAGCTAGCTTTAGATTGTTACCTAGCTAGCACCAATACAATCAGCCTGAAAACAATGACCAGTAGAAATTGCAGTCATTTTCATTATTCTTAGCAATGATTTAGGAATCCTTGTGTTTAAGTATTAGCTAGATAGTCACTTGTTGTTTACCTATTGAAATTGAACTTCAGTTCCATGAAAATAAATAGCTATGCAGCTACTTAACCCTGTTGCCCAAAGCTAACGTTATAAGCAGCCAGCTAGCTTCATCTGGCTTGTGAGGCTCGACCAGAACGGGTTATGTGTTGTGAAGCTAGCCACAATAAGGATTAGACACAATAGTGGAATTTGAGTTTTGTCTTCAAAATAAAAGTACCTCTTAGAAAGTAATGTAGAAGGTTACAATTGGTGGAATCATATTTAAACTAGATCATGTTAAACAAGGTTGGAATGCGAAGCAATGAACTGGGGTATCAGTCTACTCGGTGACACCCACAGAACTGTGAAGAGTTTACACAAATATTTTTGTTGTAGTTTTTATCACGGGACTGTGACTGTGTGAAATCACCTCTCCAGTCAGCCTATTGTGTGTATTGACCTTCATGTTGCACTGTACAGCTTGCCCTGGGGTACAATGCAATGGGGTATTGGTCTACTCAATACCCAAGCAATTTTTTTCCCAACGTCCTCCTCAGTTATCAGACTCCAAAACATCCATGCAGTATTGTTTTTCCTCAGGAATAGTGTTCAATACACATAGGTTGACAGTATATGTGGCTCAATTCAGTTGTTTCAGAGTCCCGCAATAAGAGCTACAACGCTAATGTTATCTGGGTGTCACTGAGTAAACTGATACCTCGTGTCATTGATCCACAATCCACAGGTAAGGCTGGTCAGTGAAATAAGTATGCCCCCAATGCAATTCTAAAGTATAATACATCCAGTGTGATTTGAACAGATTAACAAATAGTCTTTTGTTGATTTTATATAACATTCCAACCTTGTTTAGCATAATCTATTCAATTGTGCCATAATTCTACTTATTTGTATTAATTTGCATCACTGTCAATTGCATACTTTTATTTTGAAGGCTAACTGCAAAGTCCGCTATTGTGGCTAATCCTTATTGTGGCTAGATTAACATAGATGGTTCCTACCAGCATTAATCAAATAAGAACTGTCTTATAAATGAGGGTTATTTTAGATGACACCTAGCTATATAGTTACTGAAACCGATTGTTTTGCTATGTTTTGGGGGAAGAACGTTGTTTGCATCCATGAGCTAGCTAGCTTTTTTTTTATGACCAGGACTGTAGGTGCGCGGGACAACTTTACCAGCGTTATAGCATACGTATCAACAAATCATTATGACATATGAAATACGAGTGATAATGTAATCGATGTGTAATAACTACGTAAAAAAATATGAACTCGTTAAATTATGTGACGTGCAGTCATATTCAGGTCCTGATTGGTCAACCAGCTTATTTGACACGTCAAATAGTGTTATTTGACATGTATCTTTTTTGACATGCAAAGACCCAAACTGCGTTCCATAGAAATCCTGGTTGAGACGACTGAACAAATGAACAACGAAACAGCACAGCAGGTAAGTGAAAGGAATAGGTTTTGATAATGTTTTACTGGTAATGGGGACATGCATAAATGCCAACAAAATAACTTTGTGTGTGTGTGTAACTTTAACTAGGCAAGTCAGTTAAGAACAAATTCTTATTTCCAATGACGGCCAAACCCAGACGACACTGGGCCAATTGTGCGCCGCCCTATGGGAGTCCCAATCACCGCCGGGTGTGATACAGCTTGGATTGAAACCAGGGACTGTAGTGATGCCTTTTGCGCTGAGATGCAGTACCTTAGACCTGCGCCCGTGTGTGTGTGAACACTTTAACTGTACTAGAATGCTTAAAAGGCAGCTAAAATTTTAAATATCGGTATTGGTTTTTTTGGGCAAGGAAAATATTGGTATCTGCTAAAAATGTAATATCGGTGCATCACAAAAAAAAGAAATGGCTGTCGTAATTGCCAAATAAAGAGTTTTGAAGATTTATTCTTAAATCAGCCATGAATCCCCTTGTAACAGGGGGAATGGAAGCATGTTGTGTGCAACCGGGAGTGGCAATTGAATGCAAGCTTCACCCCAAAAAATGAAATGAACATTTCGAGCCTGTCTAACAGGTTGACGTGTTATGTTTGACCCACTCAGTTTTCCACCTGAAAATTGCCTAAAAGAGTAGAACCATCTGAACTGATTTTACTCTGATTTGGCTTTCTTTTTTTATTTTCAATTTTTTTATCATAAGGAATAGTTTTAACATATTGAAACAAGTTCAGTTGACGTAACAGGGTTGACCTTAAAATGAGGGACTGATGTCAAATGAATCACTAATCACATGAAATAAAAGAGAAATCTTCAGAAATCACTGTCAAAGCAACAAAATAACTAGGACTTTACAGTAACCAGGTTTCCATCCAACCTTTTTATGTGAGTAAAATACATGACAGCCCTGATGGGAACAGCAAATTTGTCGGTAAACTTTCCAAATGTTGACAAAACATCACGCTAGACAAGGTAGGATCTTTTTGTATTTTTTATAATAACCATATGTTGTGTGGTCCTCCCACTACGACTCGGTAAACCATGCAGTTTATTAGGCTACAGATTAAATGTTATGATGAACTTCACAGCGTGCTGAAAGTGCACGGTGATGAGCTTGATGCTGCTTTACATTAAATATTGAGGGTCGTTTTCTGGTGACATGATGAGCGATGCTTGGCTGCTGTTTGACAAATAAAAAGGATCTTTTGTCTAATAGGAATCTCATCATGTAGCCTAGGTAGCCAGCACTATCTGCCAGCTGTTGGTTAGAGCGCACGCGCAAAGACCAGAGTGGGCTCATTCTCTATACATAAAATTAATCATTTGTACGTGACAAAACAAGTTGAAAATGCCATTTAAAAACCCATTTAACTTGTATTCAATGATTCGGTACATGGGAATTTAACCGCAAAACGTATTTTTATGTGCACCGCGTCATGCTCGGCGTTTTATCCACAAACAAGTCGATTTGATAAACTCATCTCTGGTGGGAAAAGGAGGCATGAGGATTGCAACACGTGTTGTTCATCTTGTTACTCGGGCATTAAAATCAGTGGCCTTTTCAGTTGCGACATTTTGAACCGCTGAGGGGATACGGCCACATTTTGATGAACCGCTGAGGGGATACGGCCACATTTTGATGAACCGCTGAGGGGATACGGCCACATTTTGATGAACCGCTGAGGGGATACGGCCACATTTTGATGAACCGCTGAGGGGATACGGCCACATTTTGATGAACCGCTGAGGGGATACGGCCACATTTTGATGAACCGCTGAGGGGATACGGCCACATTTTGATGAACCGCTGAGGGGATACGGCCACATTTTAATGAACCGCTGATGGGATACGGCCACATTTTAATAAACGGAAAGGAAAAACTGTGAAGCCGCTGAACTGAGTCGTATGAACACACACACCAGAGAGACATGTTGATTACATGAAAACAAATACCACAAATATATTCCCACTCCCAGGCAGGCCCACCTCCTAGTTATGTCATGTAGCATAATGAGGACGACAGCTGTCAGTAGCTGGTCCTCATCATGTACCTCTTTATAGAATATCTCCTGCACCCAAAATATAAACAGTACCAGCACCCAAAATGAGTACCGGAACTTATTTGAGTCCAAGTCGAGCACTGACAAGAAGTAATCAGGTAGGCCTATTTTATGTTTCCACAAGATCAGAGCATGACATTTCTCCCTTTCATGTGTGTGGTTATTGAAAAGGGAGAGCGCTGGAAAGATTTTTCAAATACATTGAGGAACTATTTATCTTTTTCAATGGAAGTAAAAACAGACCTTTGTTTCCTGTTTTCACCTCAAAACAGGAAACAATTATTTTGAGACGCTCCACATGTCAGTAGTGGTGGTACGTTAAGCCAATCAGAAATTCTATCAGATCCCCAAATGGGCACATTTATATGCCTACATTAGAGAGCAGACCAGGTAGCCTATAAGCTTAATCAACATTGACAGGAGCGCTCCAAACAAAAGACAATGACTAAATTGAATTGACAAAACTCCTAAATGGTATGAAATAAACTCAAACTTGTTTCTCACAAGTGTTGCATTTGGTTGTGCGCTATGCACAATGAGAACGGTAAAAGGAATAATAATAGATTGAATGCATTAACAGAAAATACCTTAACCAAACAAACATTGTAGATTACAAATTATAAGAATTAACGGTAAATGTACTACTGGTGATGTATGTAATGGGGAGTTGATCTACACTAACAATCAAACGCAAACAATTCACACAATGAAGTTATGAAACAATGAATGTGCACCAATTGGCGGGAGAGAAGGCATTCTGGAGAGAGAAGTGCATTGTGAATCTGGGCGCTGCATGGTCAATCCGACATCTGCATTGGCCATGCAGCATTTATGGTGATACGGCCTCTGCAGTAGTCAGGGCATTCATACTTCTTGCGCTCCACGGAGCAGCGCAGAGCTCTTGTGAAGGAAGTTTTCATGGAAATTAATTTGTGTTTATACAGGATGATTTGGCCTCTGCATGCCTCCAGAGGCTCCACAATTGGTCATACCCTCCATATGGATCCACTGGCCACATTTTCACATCAAGCATAAATTGGCTTTTAGTCTAGGCCTCCAATGGATTAGTTCACTGAGATAGGTAGGTGTGTGTTTGTGTGTGTGTATATATATCTCTCACACACTACCATTCAAAAGTTTGGGGTGACTTAGAAATGTCCTTGTTTTTGAAAGAAAATGTATTTTTTTTTGTCCCTTGTCCCACTCCGTTCACAGAACAGTGCAAACTGGCTCTAACGAGAATGGAAAGAGTGATGGGAGGCCCTGGTGCACAACTGAGCAAAGGGACAAGTACATTAGAAGACCAGCATCCCAGAGTCGCCTCTTCACTGTTTACATTGAGACTGGTGTTTTGCGGGGTACTATTTAATGAAGCTGCCAGTTGACGACTTGTGAGGTGTCTGTTTCTTAAACTAGATACTAATGTACTTGTCCTCTTGCTCAGTTGTGCACCGGGGCCTCCCACTCTTTATATTCTGGTTAGAGCCAGTTTGCACTGTTCAGTGAGGGAGTAGTACACAGCGTTATACGAGATCTTCAGTTTCTTGGCAATTTCTCGCATGGAATAGCCTTAATTTCTCCGAACAAGAGTAGACTGACGAGTTTCATTAGACATTTCTGTGTTTCTGGCCATTTTGAGCCTGTAATCGAACCCACAAATGCTGATGCTCCAGAAACTCAACTAGTCTGAAGAAGGCCAGTTTTATCGCTTTAAACAGCACAACAGTTTTCAGCTTTTCTAATGATCAATTAGCCATTTTAAAGTAATAAACTTGAATTAGCTAACACAACATGCCCTTGGAACACAGGAGTGACGGTTGCTGATAATGGGACTCTGTACGCCTATGTAGATATTCCATAAAAAATCAGCCGTTTCCAGCTACAATCGTCTTTTACAATGTTAACAATGTCTACACTGTATTTCTGATCAATTTGATGTTGTTTGAATGGTAAAAAATGTGATTTTTCTTTCAAAAACGGACATTTCTAAGGGACCCCAAACGTTTGAACGGTAATTTATATTAACGCTGAAAAAAAAAAGAAACGTCCACACAGTCAACTAGGTTTATTTTCAGCAAACGTAACGTGCACATATTTGTATGAACATAACAAGATTCAACATCTGAGACATAAACTGAACAAGTTCCACAGACATGTGACTAACAGAAATGGAATAATGTGTCCCTGAACAAAGGGAGGGGGGGGTCAAAAGTAACAGTATCTGGTGTGGCCATCAGCTGCATTAAGTACTGCAGTGCATCTCCTCCTCATGGACTGCACCAGATTTGCCAGTTCTTGCTGTGAGATGTTACCCCACTTCCACCAAGGCACCTGCAAGTTCCCGGACATTTCTAAGGGGAATGGCCCTAACCCTCATCCTCCAATCCAACATGTCCCAGATGTGCTCAATGGGATTGAGATCCGGTCTCTTCGCTGGCCATGGCATAACACTAACATTCCTGTATTGTAGAAAATCATGCACAGAACGAGCAGTATGGCTGGTGGCATTGTCATGCTGGAGGGTCATATCAGGATGAGCCTGCAGGAAGGGTACCACATGAGGGAGGAAGATGTCTTTCCTGTAACGCACAACGTTGAGATTGCCTGCAATGACAACAAGCTCAGTCCGATGATACTGTGACACACCGCCCCAGACCATGACGGACCTCCCACCTCCAAATCGATCCTGCTCCAGAGTACAGGCCTCGGTGTAACGCTCATTCCTTCTACGATAAACGCGAATCCGATCATCACCCCTGGTGAGACAAAACCGTGACTCGTCAGTGAAGAGCATTTTTGCCAGTCCTGTCTGGTCCAGCGACGGTGGGTTTGTGCCCATAGGCGACGTTGTTGCCGGTGATGTCTGATGAGGACCTGCCTTTACAACATGCCTACAAGCCTTCAGTTCAGCCTCTCTCAGCCAATTGCAGACAGTCTGAGCACTGATGGAGGGATTGTGCGTTCCAGGTGTATCTCGGGCAGTTGTTGTTGCTATCCTGCACCTGTCCCGCAGGTGTGGAGTTCAGATGTACCGATCCTGTGCAGGTGTTATTACACGTGGGCTGCCAATGCGAGGACGATCAGCTGTCCGTTTTGTCTCCCTGTAGTGCGCTCTTATGCGTCTCACAGTACGAACATTGCAATTTTTTGCCCTGGCCACATCTGCAGTCCTCATGCCTCCTTGCAGCATGCCTAAGGCACTTTCACGGGGATGAGCAGGGACCCTGGGCTTCTCTCTTTTGGTGTTTTTCAGAGTCAGTAGAAAGGCCTCTTTAGTGTCCTAAGTTTTCATAACTGTGACCTTAATTGCCTACTGTCTGTAACCTGTTAGTGTCTTAACGACTGTTCCACAGGTGCATTAATTGTTTGTGGTTCATTGAACAAGCATGGGAAAACGGTGTTTAAACCCTTTACAATGAAGATCTGTGAAGTTATTTGGATTTGTATGAGGTATCTTTGAAAGACAGGGTCCTGAAAAAGGGATGTTTATTTATTTTTTGCTGAGTTTATTCTACTGCTCGACTACAAAAAAAAATCTTGGTCGATCAAAAGCCAATCGACCGAACAATCGACCTGCCGAGTAATTGGGGTCAGCCCTAACAAAATCGCAATCAAATAAAATCGTTCTCCATCACGAGGTCCATGCATCATTTCACTTCTATATGCTACTGTTCTGTTTGAATTAGGAACGGCTTTGTTGTCCTGTGCAGAATGCATGTAAAAGACTTGAACTTAATTTTCTCCTTTTGTAGATGGTCAGTGAGAAGGTCGGAGGTGCAGAGGGAACCAAGCTGGATGAAGACTTCAAAGATCTGGAGAAGGTAAGTGATCTCTCTCCAACACAAAAAAACATACACTCCTATTAACTTAAGATTGGATTTTCCTATCGATCCATTTTGTCAGAGTAGATTGTACATTCGCTGTCTCTCCTTCTTCCCTTCCCCACAGAGGGCAGATGTCACCAGTAAAGCAGTGGTGGATGTCATCTCTAAAACATCGGAGTACCTGCAGCCCAACCCAGCGTCCAGGGCCAAGCTGACCATGCTGAACACGGTGTCTAAGATGCGGGGCCAGGTGAAGAGCCCTGGCTATCCCCAGGCTGAGGGGCTGCTGGGGGAGAGCATGGCCAAGTTCGGACGAGAGATGGGAGAGGACACCAACTTTGGTAAGAAAGAGAGTGATTTCATAAACTACCATAAGCTTTATTTTACCTTTGTGCCCTAGCCTTTGGCTCTCAGAATACTGAATTCCAGGTGCGTTTGTGTGTGAAGTAGGGACCACGTACTCGACAGAAGAACCTTGTCCTTTATTGTGGCCGGTGAGGGGATTGCGTGCTCACTCTCATGTAACTGTCTTTGTCCTGTAGGTGGCGCCCTGGTGGATGTGGGCGAGTCCATGAAGAGGCTTGCTGAGGTCAAAGATTCCCTGGACATCGATGTCAAACAGAACTTTATCGATCCACTGCAGGCCGTCGTCGACAAGGACATCAAAGACATCCAGGTAGAGACCTAGAATGAGATGAATAAGGGATTCTCAACTCTCCCTCAACATTACACATTTTATTTTCTAACCCTTCACAATCAACTAATGGAGGACTCTCTCCTCCATCCTCAGCACCATCTGAAGAAGTTGGAAGGCAGGCGTCTGGACTACGATTATAAGAAGAAACGCCAGGGGAAGATCCCAGACGAGGAGCTGAGATCAGCCCTGGAGAAGTTCCACGAGTCCAAAGAGATGGCAGAGAGCTCCATGCACAACCTGCTGGAGACTGATGTGAGACTTATCTCAGAGGTCAAGGGTTAGAGTTGAGGGATCTGGGGAATAATGCCAGAGATGGACAGCAACAATCTCATTTTATTCGTATGGTGCTTCTTGCAAATTATTTAGTCGCAAAGTGCTTACTTTCACAGCAACAAATGGGCTTAAACTCATTGAACGCAAGTAGAAACAACAGAAGCAAGGAAAATCTGTTTAGTTAAGAAGAAAGAGGCTATTTTCCATTGGTTGGCTGGGTAGAAGTTCAGAATTCAGGCTTCATACTCCCAAACCATAATACCCAGTAGGGGCTTCAACATCTGGCATTGGCATTGGCAGTAGCACTGGCGCTAGCATTGGCAACAATGTTAGCATTAGCGTTGATGAGTATTTCAGGACCAATATGCAGTCAGCTTGCCACGACTCCATAGCTAGCGAGTGGAACAGTTATGTAATATCACAGCAATGCGTATTAGGTGACGATTCTAGTTTTCCACTTTGACTCTGCAACCTAAGAACGTGCCAAACCTGTCTTAGATGACCTTTTATTTCATCAGATGAGGAGACTGAGTACAACATGTGTTAGTACCATGTAAGTGGCGTGTTAATCTGAAACAAAGCAGTTTCGAGAGTCGGAAAATTGACCTCGGGGTGGTGAGGGGGGAGAACAAAAGTGTAAATAGTAATGGCGTTTCTAGTCCAGTCCCCCTGGTAATGGCGTTTCTAGTCCAGTCCCCCTGGTAATGGCATTTCTAGTCCAGTCCCCCTGGTAATGGCGTTTCTAGTCCTGCCTCCCCGGTAATGGCGTTTCTAGTCCTGCCTCCCCGGTAATGGCGTTTCTAGTCCAGCCCCCCGGTAATGGCGTTTCTAGTCCAGCCCCCCGGTAATGGCGTTTCTAGTCCAGCCCCCGGTAATGGCGTTTCTAGTCCAGCCCCCGGTAATGGCGTTTCTAGTACAGCCCCGGTAATGGCGTTTCTAGTACAGCCCCCCGGTAATGGCGTTTCTAGTCCATCCCCCCGGTAATGGCGTTTCTAGTCCAGCCCCCCGGTAATGGCGTTTCTAGTCCAGCCCCCCGGTAATGGCGTTTCTAGTCCAGCCCCCCGGTAATGGCGTTTCTAGTCCAGCCCCCGGTAATGGCGTTTCTAGTACATCCCCGGTAATGGCGTTTCTAGTACATCCCCCGGTAATGGCGTTTCTAGTCCAGCCCCCGGTAATGGCGTTTCTAGTACATCCCCCTGGTAATAGCGTTTCTAGTCCAGTCTCCTGTATTGATGAATCTGACTGGTTTCTGTGCTTGTCTCTAGGTAGAGCAGGTGAGTCAGATGGCTTCTCTGGTCGAGTCACAACTGCAGTATCACAAACAGGCTGTGCAGATTCTGGAGGAGCTGACTGACAAACTCCGAGACAGGTAGGTCAGCTGTGTGTGTGTGTGGACTTCTACAATTCAGTTGAAGCTGTTTGTGTTGGTTGTCGTTGTGTGTATCTGTGTGTATTTACATGTGACTGATTCATCCCCTCTGCTGTGTGTATCAGGGTGAACGAGGCCCAGTCTCGCCCCAGGCGTGAGTACACTCCTAAACCCAAAGCCTCCTTTGACTACGAAGAGCAGGAGCATTCAAATGGAGAGTACTCCCCCTCTGCCAACCCCCCTTCATACTCCTCAGGTAAGACTGGCCCTTAGCTGTGTGTGTGCCTCTGTGTGTTTGTGTGTTTCTGTATGTATCTATCTATTGTAGTCTTGTCTCACCAGCCCAAAGCTGATCGTTCTCTATGTATAAACCCCACCCCTCCCCTCCCCGTAGACGTCACGTCCTTCCACAGAACACGGTCCATGAAGAACAGTCGACACTATGAGTGTGAAAGAGTCTGTGATTGAGGTTGAAAGAGTGGCAATTAACATGGTACTTAATCGACTCACTTCATTTCAGGAGAGTTTTACTAACATGGAATGGTGTGTGTGGGAAGCTTTAACCCCTTACTGCAGCCAACTCACTTCACTTCATTGTCGCAGCAATTCTGACATTTTTTGGTATCCAATGGTATCCAATTGGTAGTTAGTCTTGTCCCATCGCTGCAACTCCCGTACGATTCGGGAGAGGTTGACGATCGAGATCCATGCGTCCTCCAAAACACGACCCTGCCAAGCCGCACTGCTTCTTGACTCAAGCCAGCCGCACCAATGTGTCGGAGGAAACACTGTACACCTGGCGACCGTGTCAACATGCAGGCGCCCGGCCCGCCACAGGAGTTGCTAGAGCGCGATAGGACAAGGACATCCCGGCCGGCCAAACCCTCCCCTAACCCGGACGACGCTGGGCCAATTGTGCTCCGGCGAATGGGTCTCCCGGTCGCAGCCGACTGCGACACAGCCTGGGATCAAACTTGGGTCTGTAGTGATGGCAAAATGCAATTATTTTTTTCAAATTACTTGCGAAAATACGCTGACGAGCGAAAAAGTTTGTTGACTTGTGGCTTGATTGAACCATATTATGCAGTAAATGTGATTTTTGCAAGCCCTCTTTTTGTACTGTGATGATGGGTCAGTTTTGTGTGAAAATATTGCTGTGGTTTGACTGTTTAATTGCGGAACTAGTACAGTGATTGGTCAACAGAATCCTGGAGGGACTAAACTAACCCCGTCTCCCTTCAACCCTGAGAGCGCAGCGGTTTGGACGTTTATGAAGTGTTCTGGTCCCTTTCCTGCCTCTCACTTTGAAAAGCAAAGCTGCTGAATCCGTTTCAAAAGAATGTCAAATTAAAGTTTATTTTCTCTTTCCCTCTTCAACACATTCCTTACCTTTCCTTCTCCCCAGCCTCTGAGCCATGCGCTAAGGCCCTTTATGACTTCGAGCCAGAGAACGAGGGTGAGCTGGGCTTCTGCGAGGGCGACATCATCATGCTGACCAACCGCATCGACGAGAACTGGTTGGAGGGCACTATCCGCGGCCAATCGGGATTCTTCCCCAACAACTATGTGGAAGTGGTGGTGCCCCTGTAACACTGACAGAACAAGAGGAGCGGGAGGGAGGGGGAGGGGGAAGGGAGAGATGAGGGAGGGGAAGGGAGAGATGAGGGAGGGGAAGGGAGAGATGAGGGAGGGGAAGGGAGAGATGGAGGGAGGGGAAGGGAGAGATGGAGGGAGGGGGAAGGGAGAGATGGAGGGAGGGGGAAGGGAGGGGGGGGTGGCTGAGGAGATGAGGGAGGACAGCGGTAGATGATGGGGGGGCATCTCAAAAGTCTAAAATGACTTCCCCCTGTTGATGATCACTGATCTAAATAAAGCAGGACAAGGAAATATCGGTGTAAGAAAATAAAATGAGAGGTCACCTTAGATTGAGATTCACCTAAAGATGGATGGATAGAAAAAGTGGGAGGAAGATGTTGATGGAGAGAAAGGTTAGCACAAGGAATGTGTATCTTTGTTTTCATTCTCTGTACACTACACCTCTCTTACCCGGACATATGGAGATGGGGTTACTAGAGATGTTTGTCATTATGGGTGACCTGTACCCATGAACACTACCAGAGGTGTGCTTTAAGCACACCTTGAAAAAAAACTGCAACAAAATTGCCTTGAAATTGTTACCTTTAATCACCTATTTACTTTATAGCCCCTTAATTCTAGGGAAAATGGTTAAATATGTTTTGTTCTTCCACAATTGGGAATATTTGAATGAATCTGGTTCATTTTAATGCACACTCTTTTTCTTGTATAAAAACACAAAATCCATACACACCAATTATTTTTCTCCCTGGCATGGAGAGTTAGATCTTGGCTTTAGCTGCCCTCTGGTGGTCTAAGCCTGTTATACCTTCAGGAGTAGGATGTAGTTGCCCTGAGACTGATCTAAGTTCAGTTTAGTATGTTTCCCACTTATGGTTAAGGTTAGGATGTATGGACTGTAAGCTGATCCTAGAAATGTGCCCAGGGGCTAGTCCTGTATGGACCTCAGTGCTGATTTTTGTTTATTTTGTGGTCCTTTTTCTAATTCATCCCATACCTGGTAAATGTGATTGTTCAGCTTTTCTCTGGGTCTAAACTTACGTGAAGAGTTGGCCTATTTGCTTACCTATTTCTACTAAAGCCAACGTCGCCATTTCCTTGGCAAGGCAAATATATGGTGTTGTTGGAAACAGTTGGGCAACTAGGCTAGTAAATAACTGTAGTGAATGGTTGTCTGTTGGCATACACACAGCTCTGCAGGGCAGGTATACTATGTCTCTAAACACTATAACACTATCTCCGTTTAGTACTGTTACGGCTGCAAGGCTGCCTTTCATTGACTGGGAAGATCTCAATTGCTTTCTCCTCGTCTCCTGCTCAAACCCATTGGATGAGAAAGCCAGCCGGTCTGTCCCCTCTGACCTTCCAATGGGTTTCGAGAAAAAGGAGTATGCAATTGAGATCTTCCTTTTGTCTGCTATACCCCTTTGCCTCCCTCTTCTGTCTGTCTCTTATTTTTGCTAACTTTTATATGGTCAAAAGATGAAAAGGGGAAACGTTCCATTGCCCACCCAAGTGCTTTGTTCTGTTTGTGTTGTGTTCTAACTTAGATTTGAAGCCATCTGCTCCTTCTGGCTTAACCCTGTGTGCCTGAGGGCTGAAGCCAAAGTAACAGTGTAGAGTGACCTCCTATTATTCACTTGCTACAGTCAGTTTGCATACAGTGTGTTAGTGGTGCTTGGATCAGCTGGTTTAACACCCGCAATTGCTTATAACCCATCCGCAACCGCCTGACTGTGATAAAGTGAACGTCCGAGGCCCGACCCTAAACAGCAAATATAGAAAATGCACTATAGGCTAGTCAGACTGCAGGAATATTTTTTGGGACCGAGGGTGCAGGGATTTGTTTTTGGACCGGGGGTGCAGGGATTTGTTTTTGGACCGAGGGTGCAGGGACTTGTTTTTGGACCGAGGGTGCAGGGACTTGTTTTTGGACCGAGGGTGCAGGGACTTGTTTTTGGACCGAGGGTGCAGGGACTTGTTTTTGGACCGAGGGGGCAGGGACTTGTTTTTGGACCGAGGGGGCAGGGACTTGTTTTTGCCTTATTTAGACATGTTTCTGCTTATGATTTCTGACATTTTGGAAGGCTATTTGTTAGTCAACTTGTCTATAATTATATATATATATATATATATATATACAGCTTCTCTTCTGTCATATGTTGCCCTAGAATACTAACTAAACCCTTGCTTTCTAGAATGTCATAAATCAATAGAAAGAATGCTTCAATCTAGTTAACATCGGTAAAGTTTCACAGAGCAAAGACGTTTAGCGATTTGGAGAGAAAATGCAATAACAAAATGTTTTATATTTTTTTTCCAGTTTTATGTGCAAGATTCGCAAATGACATCAGTTTGACTAGGAAATATAAAGCTGTGAACGACCTAACATGTTTTTGATAAGGTTTCAGTTCGGCTTGGATGCAAATTATGTGGTTTGAAATTGTAGCATTCACATTCTCTCAAGATGCTGAACAAAAAATTTCCAGTCCTGTTCCCAAGTCCACATATTTCCTACATTTAGTGTATAATTTTACTGCAAGACATGCTTAATTCTGCAGGAGTTCATATTAAGTATGAGGTTATAGACCTGCACACAGTTTCCATCTAACCCATCTGAACAGCAGGCTACAGTTCCCTTGACATGCCATAGGCATAGGAATAAACTAGGAATAAACTATCAAAATAAAGTTGCGCACTCCATGTATAAACTCCCAGCAATTTAATGGGTATTTACCAACGTTTCAGGAATCACTGTGCCTTCCTCCTACCCTCCTACCCTGAGGAAGGCACAGTGATGCCGAAACATTGGTAAATACCCATTAAATTGCTGGGAGTTTATACATGGAGTGCGCAACTTTATTTTGATAGTTTATTCGCCGTTAGTCAGCACCTCCACACAAACTATTTATTTCTGGGTGTGCGCCAGCTCATGTTCTTTAATTCACAATCATCACATAACATAGCTGGCACTATCATCCTCTTTACCACGTCACCACATCTTTCCCAAACACTACTTTTCTGGCCCTCCCTTCTCTTTATTTTCAACTCTCCTTTTGTAGCTTTTCTCTTATTGAAACTCCAACATTGTGCTTTTTGCCTCCATGGATTGAATATTTTTCTGCCTGTTCCTAAAAGTGATTGGTGTATAGGCTAGTTGTCGTGCGTACAGGTAGGCCCTAAAGTTTAGGCTTATGCACTAATGCCAGATAGCCTAAGATAATGAAAGAAATACCTCAATGTAGCCTAAAGATATAAATTGCACAAGAATGATACATTTATGGATTTTTATAAGGTATTATTTTCTCTTTATTCAACCCACCCGCCTACAACCTGCCCTTCATCCACACAATATTTAATGGCCCTAAACCCATCCCTTCAGAGGATATAACCGCAGGGACTGTTCCATCTAACCGCTGCCAAACGGGGATTTGAAAGAAGGCTTGTTTTTGTATTTACACGTGTCACCCCATGGTGTGGGTGGGTGGGAGAGACAGGAAATAGTACTGTATATGACCTAGTCTTTCTGGGTGTTTCAATTCAAGCTACGTCTTTTTTTACCCAGAGCCTCAGAACTGTGACTACCCACAGCCGATAACTGTCTACCCTCGTTATCTAGTTGCTACATTCTTGTAAGCGGAACATACTCATTGTTTTTATGTCGAAATGGGCACAGGACAGCTTATACCCTACCCCCACTCACTGGCTATCTGCCCCCATTCCGCTGCCCCCTCGCCTCCTACCTCTCTCACACCTGCTCCCTTCTCCCATTTTCATCCCTAAACCCCCTTCTGACATCTCTAAATCCACCCCCTCAAACACTGTCTCTCAAAGGTCACTACATAAATCCCCCACACCCCCCCCATCTCCCTCTCCACTACTACCTTCCACTCCTTCCCTAGAACATGCACCTCTACCCAAAAAAACGACTATCCTATGTGCATAAACTAAACACGTTCCTCCTAACTTAATGTTTACATGTCTCTTGGGCTATATTTGTTGTATTAACATGGGTTTTAGTGCCTCTGTAGGTGATTAATGTTCAGGTGTGGGTTACCACATCCCATTAGCCTAAATAAAAGGAACTAGGCAGGCAGGGGGGGGAGGAGCTCCAGTTGTCTAAGTACCTTGTTTACCGGTGTCTATGAGTAATGTAACAAAGGGCTCAGATCGAGCATGTCCGTTTTTGCGGACTGGTGTCGTTGGTGACAATCTATTTATGTTTTTCACACTACATTCGAAGATGGGTATTTCTACCAAATCCCACAGGAGTATCATATTATTTTGATATTACGAGTATTATCTTAATAGCAGCTTTATTTTAATATACAGAGTCATTTTGTGAAGTCTCCATTGTAAATTGCTCATTGCCTGCATGTGTCTATAGGTTATGTGTCTTGCTTCAGCGATGATGCCTTATTTTGAGGCTCTGTGTTTTTGGTCATTTAAGCTCTCCATGGGTGGAGGTTTGAACCAAGGCAGGATTATCTTTATGTGGATTCTTTTATTATCTTTGTATTGTCATTTATTGTATATTTTTGCGACGATGTAAATGGAGAATGTTGTCCGATCGCTTCTTAAATAAATATGAAGGAAAGTGAAGTGGCCCTCCGTCTGCTGGATGTGTCTTCAGGGGGATGTGAATGATACCTTCATTTACATATAAATTACAATTTCCAGAGAAGTCTCTCTTTCATTGTCGTTGTCTATTGTACACCCATTTTCATTTAAATGCTCCTGTAGGTAGCTAAAATTAATAGGACAATCTAATCAGTGGTTTAAAAAACAAGTCAGTTGTGAAAAATACATTGGTCTGTCAGGCTTTGAAATACATTGGTCTGTCAGGCTTTGAAATACATTGGTCTGTCAGGCTTTGAAATACATTGGTCTGTCAGGCTTTGAAATACATTTCCAAGCAGGTGTGTTATAATATTCAAGCAATAGATGTCACAACTAATCGCTCAACCTACTGAAGAAGCCTAACCGAATCAATCAATGCAAACTGCACAATAAACCACATGACATCTTCTATACTGACTGACACGTCCATCAGAAGGACGTGCACGACAGCCAGTTTTTGGCGGATATCCATGGCGTTCTCATAAAAGGAAGGCTGGTTTGCCCAGCCAGTCAGCTATACTCATGGCTGCTACACCTAAGAAACAGCGCTAGGGGTCGGAGGAAACCAGGGCGCAGCTCCCAACCTGCTACTACGAAGGATACTTGGAAAAACGGGCCCGAACGAAAAGGTTTGTGCGTTGCATTGCATGCTGTGTTAAAGTGTCGCCCATTAGTGAGGTCGGCACTGATGTTGGGAGATTAGGCCTGGCTAGCAGTTGGTGTTCCAATTCACCCCAAATGTGTTCAATGGTGTTGAGGTCAGGGCTCTGTACGGGCCAGTCAAGTTCTTCCACACCAATCTCAACAAACCATTCTTTATGGACCTCGCTTTGTGCACGGGGGCATTGACATGCTGAAACAGGAAAGGGCATTCCCCAAACTGTTGCCACAAAGTTGGAAGCACAGAATTGTCTAGAATGCCATTTTATGCTGTAACATTAAGATTTCCCTTCACTGGAACTAAGGGGCCCAGCCCCAGACTATTATTCCTCCTCCACCAAACGTTACAGTTGGCACTGTGCATTGCGGCAGGTAGCGTTCTCCTGGCATACACCAAACCCAGATTTGTCTATCGGACTGCCAGATGGTGAAGCATGATTCATCACTCCAGAGAACGTGTTTCCAGAGTCCAATGGCGGTGAGCTTTACACCACTCCAGCCAACACCTAGCATTACTCATGGTGATCTTAGGCTTGTGTGCGGCTGCTTGGCCATGGAAACCCATTTCTTGATGCTACTGACGAAGAATTCTTGTGCTGACATTGCTTCCAGCGGCAGTTTGGAAATCTGTACTGAGTGTTGCAACTGAGGACGCTTCAGCACTCGGCTGTCCCGTTCACAATAATAGCACTTACAGTTAACCTGGGCAGCTCTAGCTGGGCAGAAATTCAATGAACTGACTTCTCGGAAAGGTGGCATCCTATGAAGGTGCCACGTTGAAAGTTACTGAGCTCTTCAGTAAGGCCATTCTACTGTCAATGCTTGTTTATGGAAATTGCATGACTGTGTGCTCAATCTTATACACCTGTCAGCAACGGGTGTGGCTGAAATAACCGAATCCATTCATTTGATGGGGTGTCCACATACTGTGGTGTACTTCACTTGCTTCTCAGTCAGAAGTGATTGTTATTAAAGAAGACTGAACTGGAGTCCGAATTGATTAAGTGCCTAAGCATACCACTATTACCCTAGGGTTGGACCAATGACTGTACAGTTGGACACTGAACTAGATTGGATAACACTGCAGAAATGGCCCAGTGATCGTAGCCGAGTCAAGGCAGGACCTGCCATTATGTCAATAACAACAAAGAATGTACAGGCAGGCATATTATATAGACCAGGGATGGGCAACTTTGATGGGGGTGGGGGCCACAAAAAATGTTAACTCATCAGGAGGGGGCGCATTTGCTCGCCGGCCTGTGTACCCACATTACTTTTTTTAAATTTTAGAGTTCATTTCGTGCAATAAAAAAAAATTGCCATGGGGCTAGAGAAAATGTTGCTGTTTTTAAAGCAAATTTTCTGCAATTCAACACATTTTGCCATGGGGCAGCGAGAAGATTTTGCAATTTTATAACTAATTTCCAGCAATTATACTCATTTTGCCATGGGTCGGAGAGGTTCTTGAGCTGTTTTACAGATAATTTCCTTCAATTGTACACATAGGGTGTAGAGAAATGTTAGTCAGTCTCACTCAGATATATTAAAAACTGCTAACAAGATCAATGGGGTTCCCCAGGCTGGTAATTATACATGATTACTAACTTAGTCTAGCGGCCAGATAACTTACCAATCTAAAAAAAAAAAAAAGACCGCTGTCAATGTTCAGCTCACAATTCTGACTGAATGTCACAAGCATTCCTAACCTTTGAACTGTCATTGAAAAGGCAATGAGGAGGATATGTCACTTCTGGTTGCCTATGCTTGAATATAACTGTCCCTTAGGCATTGTCATTTTTAGTCTATTCATCCTTTTTTCCTAGAATCCAAGAGCCTTTTCCTTTACACAGTAGCGAGTCTAAATGACCATACTAGTGAATTGATTGTAGAAATGCTTTTAATATGGCCATCTCTATCTCTGAGAGATGGGAAGCATGGTGTTGTCAGTGGCTGCAGTTTAATAACACTGCCTGTCCACAGCTTGGAGGGAGGTAACGCCGGATGTTTGGGACTGGGGCTCAGGTGCACTTTATTGAATGGAGGATCACATGCCCACGGATTGACAACAGCTGTGGTGCAGAATCATCCCCTGGGATCATTATAGATCCCCAGATTGGAGGTGTCATAATACCCATAAAACCTAGCGGTCAAACAGGGAATGGTTCAAATCGTTTTTCCGCCATTCAATTTTTCCAATAGGGGATTAAAGAAACACTTAAAATACGGGCTGTGTTTTGTGTAGGCTTACCTTGATGTGATGTTTTGTGTAGGCTTACCTTGATGTGATGTTTTGTGTAGGCTCACCCTGATGTGATGTTTTGTGTAGGCTTACCTTGATGTGATGTTTTGTGTAGGCTTACCCTGATGTGATGTTTTGTGTAGGCTCACCCTGATGTGATGTTTTGTGTAGGCTTACCCTGATGTGACGTTTTGTGTAGGCTTACCCTGATGTGATGTTTTGTGTAGGCTCACCCTGATGTGATGTTTTGTGTAGGCTTACCCTGATGTGACGTTTTGTGTAGGCTTACCCTGATGTGATGTTTTGTGTAGGCTCACCCTGATGTGATGTTTTGTGTAGGCTCACCCTGATGTGTTTTGTGTAGGCTCACCCTGATGTGATGTTTTGTGTAGGCTCACCCTGATGTGACGTTTTTTGTAGGCTCACCCTGATGTGATGTTTTGTGTAGGCTTACCCTGATGTGATGTTTTGTGTAGGCTTACCCTGATGTGATGTTTTGTGTAGGCTCACCCTGATGTGATGTTTTGTGTAGGCTCACCCTGGCGTGACGTTTTGTGTAGGCTCACCCTGATGTGACGTTTTGTGTAGGCTCACCCTGATGTGACGTTTTGTGTAGGCTCACCCTGATGTGACGTTTTGTGTAGGCTTACCCTGATGTGATGTTTTGTGTAGGCTCACCCTGATGTGATGTTTTGTGTAGGCTTACCCTGATGTGATGTTTTGTGTAGGCTCACCCTGATGTGATGTTTTGTGTAGGCTTACCCTGATGTGACGTTTTGTGTAGGCTTACCCTGATGTGATGTTTTGTGTAGGCTCACCCTGATGTGATGTTTTGTGTAGGCTCACCCTGATGTGTTTTGTGTAGGCTCACCCTGATGTGATGTTTTGTGTAGGCTCACCCTGATGTGACGTTTTTTGTAGGCTCACCCTGATGTGATGTTTTGTGTAGGCTTACCCTGATGTGATGTTTTGTGTAGGCTTACCCTGATGTGATGTTTTGTGTAGGCTCACCCTGATGTGATGTTTTGTGTAGGCTCACCCTGGCGTGACGTTTTGTGTAGGCTCACCCTGATGTGACGTTTTGTGTAGGCTCACCCTGATGTGACGTTTTGTGTAGGCTCACCCTGATGTGACGTTTTGTGTAGGCTTACCCTGATGTGATGTTTTGTGTAGGCTCACCCTGATGTGATGTTTTGTGTAGGCTCACCCTGATGTGATGTTTTGTGTAGGCTCACCCTGATGTGATGTTTTGTGTAGGCTTACCCTGATGTGACGTTTTGTGTAGGCTCACCCTGATGTGACGTTTTGTGTAGGCTCACCCTGATGTGATGTTTTGTGTAGGCTCACCCTGATGTGATGTTTTGTGTAGGCTTACCCTGATGTGATGTTTTGTGTAGGCTTACCCTGATGTGATGTTTTGTGTAGGCTCACCCTGATGTGATGTTTTGTGTAGGCTCACCCTGATGTGACGTTTTGTGTAGGCTCACCCTGATGTGACGTTTTGTGTAGGCTCACCCTGATGTGATGTTTTGTGTAGGCTCACCCTGATGTGATGTTTTGTGTAGGCTCACCCTGATGTGATGTTTTGTGTAGGCTCACCCTGATGTGATGTTTTGTGTAGGCTCACCCTGATGTGATGTTTTGTGTAGGCTCACCCTGATGTGATGTTTTGTGTAGGCTCACCCTGATGTGATGTTTTGTGTAGGCTCACCCTGATGTGACGTTTTGTGTAGGCTCACCCTGATGTGATGTTTTGTGTAGGCTCACCCTGATGTGATGTTTTGTGTAGGCTCACCCTGATGTGATGTTTTGTGTAGGCTCACCCTGATGTGATGTTTTGTGTAGGCTCACCCTGATGTGATGTTTTGTGTAGGCTCACCCTGATGTGATGTTTTGTGTAGGCTCACCCTGATGTGATGTTTTGTGTAGGCTTACCCTGATGTGATGTTTTGTGTAGGCTCACCCTGATGTGATGTTTTGTGTAGGCTTACCCTGATGTGATGTTTTGTGTAGGCTCACCCTGATGTGATGTTTTGTGTAGGCTCACCCTGATGTGATGTTTTGTGTAGGCTCACCCTGATGTGATGTTTTGATAACCATGTAAATCTCTCACGGACAAGATGGCTTTCATTAATATGTTCAGCTCTATTTACTTTCAGATATGAAAATGCTAATTAGCACCAAAGAAGACATCATGCAAGACCATAAATCCCTGCAAGCTCCTGCATGTCATCTCTAGCTAACAGTTACATTTAAGAAATGTAGCCTAATTAGTAATTACTACATTTAGCTAACATTAGGTAGTTCATCTAGAGATTCTTTCCGTTGCCTTGATTCGACGGTCTCGTCCAGAAAATCATGGTGTTTGTAGTTCTTTATGATAGCCACATTAGCAGCCAATTAGCATTTCATTTGTTGGCGGTAAATACATGCGAATATATTGATAAGTCACCTTGTACGAGAGAGATTTACACGGTTATCAAAACGTTACACCAGGATAAGCTTACACGAAAGACCGCTCTGATTTGAAGGGTTTCACCGTAGGGATGGTGCCAGGTTTCCTCCAGACGTGACGCTTGGCATTCAGGTCAAATAATTCAATCTTGCTTTCGTCAGACCAGAGAATCTTGTTTCTCATGTTCTGAGAGTCCTTTAGGCGCCTTTTGGCAAACTCCAAGTGGGCTGTCATGTGCCTTTTACTGAGGAGTGGCTTCTGTCTGGCCACTCTACCATAAAGGCCTGATTGGTGGAGTGCTGCAGAGATGGTTGTCCTTCTGGAAGGTTCTCCAATCTCAAAAGAGGAACTCTAGAGCTCTGTTAGAGTGACCATCGGGTTCTTGGTCACCTCCCTGACCAAGGCCCTTCTTCCCCGATTGTTCAGTTTGGCTGGGTGTCCAGCTCTAGGAAGAGTCTTGGTGGTTCCAAACTCCTTCCATTTAAGACTGATGGAGGGCACTGTGTTCTTGGGGACCTTCAATGCTGCAAAAATGTTTTGGTACTCTTCCCCAGATCTGTTCCTTGACACAATTCTGCCTCAGAGCTTTACAGACAATTCCTTCGATCTCATGGCTTGGTTTTCGCTTTGTCATTATGGGGTATTGTGTGTAGATTGAGGATTTTAAAAAATGTCATACATTTTGTAATAAGGCTGTAATGTAACATTTGGAAAAAGTCAAGGGATCTGAATTACTTTCCATAGGCACTGTACTGGCGGAAAGTAATAACCTCTCCTCTGTTCTCCTCTTTTCCAGGTTGCCAATCTGGAGGCTAGAGAGCTGTGGAAAGGTTTCATCTACTCTGTCATAGATGTAAGTCAGACACCCTACATCACAGTATAACCCTGTCTGATTGGCGGTTGCTCCCTGACCTCACAGTAACCCCCTGCGTGATTGGTTATTGTAGCTGAGTGTGACCAGCTCTCTGACGTTGCTGCCGGGGCAGATACTGAGAGAGGTGGTGGACAGAGAGCGGAACAGACGCAGAGTAACATGCCCCCCACCATGAGAAAACATGAGGGTCTCTGAACCTTCAGTAGACATCTAAACAGCAGGAAAATAGTCTAAAACAGTCGATTGAAAGCCTTGCCTTGCCTTGTTTCTTCCACAGAGTTGTTCACAGTGAAGAGTGTTGGTTAAAGTCTGGGCTGAGGAAATATATCTCACATATACAGTGCCTTCAGAAACTATTCACACCCCTTGACTTTTACCAAATGTTGTTGTGTTACAGCTTGAATGTAAAATGGATAAAAAATGGATTTGTCACTGGCCAACACACAATACCCCATATTGTTTAAGTGGACTTGTGTTTTTAGACATTTTTACAAGTTCCTTAAAAAGCTGAAATGTCTTGTCAATAACTATTTAACCCCTTTGTTATGGCAAGCCTAAATAAGTTCAGGATTAAAATGTTGCTTATCAAGTTACAATAAGTTTCATGGACTCACTCTGTGTACAATAATAGTGTTTAGCCAGATTTTAAATGACTACCTCGTCTCTGTACCCTACATATACAATTATCTGTAAGGTCTCTCAGTCAAGCAGTGAATTTAAAACACAGATTCAGTCCAGGGAGGTTTTCCAATGCCTCACAAAGAATGGCACCTATTGGTAGATGGGTAAACATTTTTAAAAAGCAGACATTCCTTTATTAGTTACACTTTGGATGGTGTATCAATACACCCAGTCAATACAAAGATACAAGCATCCTTCCTAACTCAGTTGCCGGAGAGGAAGGAAACCGTTCAGGGATTTCACCATGAGGCCAAAGTTTTAAAACAGTTACAGAGTTTAATGGCTGTGATAGGCGCAAACTGAGGATGAACCAACAACATTGTAGTTACTCCAAAATACTAACCTAATTGACAGAGTGAAATGGAAGTATGCACAACTCAAATATTCCAAAACCTGCATCCTGTTTACAACAACAAGTAAAACTGCCAAAAAACTGGGCAAAAAAAATAACTTTTTGTCCTGGATACAAAGTTTTTGTTGGGGGCAAATCCAATACAACACATTAATGAGTACCACTTTTCATATTTTCAGGCATAGTGGGTGGCTGCATCATGTTATGGGTATGCTTGTAATCCGTGAGGATTGTGTGAATATTTATGTAAATGAGATATTTCTGTATTTCATGTTTAATACATTTGTAAAAATGTCTAAAAACATATTTTAACTTTGTCATTATGGGGTATTGTGTGTAGATGGGTGAGAGAATGTAATCCATTTTGAAAATAGGCTGTAACACAACAAAATGTGGAATAAGTTAAGTGGTATGAATACTTTCTGGAGGCAGAGCTATCATTTTTTAAGGTAAACATTTGTTCTAATTATATAAAACATAAGAACAAACATTTGGAGATTGTGCTACACTACAATCAATACACTCAACGTGAATGTAAAAGTTTGTCTCTTTAAAAAAAACAAAAAAAATCTTATTCATTTCTCTCTTGTAACCAGATGCCTGTGAGCTCACATTGGACCCAATTACAGCAAGCAGAGAGCTGCGTCTGTCTGAAGGCAACAGGAAAGTAACAATTATGAGAGAGAAGCAGCCTCATCCTGATCACCCAGAGAGATTTGAAGACTGGTATCAGGTGCTGTGTAAAGAGGGCCTAACTGGGCAGTGTTACTAGGAGGCAGAGTATAGTGTTTGCGCTGGTATAGGAGTGGCGTATAAAGGAATCCGCAGGAGAGGAAGTTTTATTGTTTGCATAGATACAATATGAAGTCCTAAGTGCTTTGATAATAGTTACACTGCATGGCACAATAATGAGTACTGCCATGCCTGCTCCCGCCCTTCAGTCCCACAGAATAAAAACACTCCTAGATTGGCCAGCTGGAAATGTGTCCTTTTACAGTGTCTCATCAGACACACTGACCCACCTGCAAACATTCCACATTCAAATCAAATCAAATTTTATTTGTCACATACACATGGTTAGCAGATGTTAATGCGAGTGTAGCGAAATGCTTGTGCTTCTAGTTCCGACAATGCAGGAATAACCAACAAGTAATCTAACTAACAATTCCTAAACTACTGTCTTATACACAGTGTAAGGGGATAAAGAATATGTACATAAGGATATATGAATGAGTGATGGTACAGAGCAGCATAGGCAAGATGCAGTAGATGGTATCGAGTACAGTATATACATATGAGATGAGTATGTAAACAAAGTGGCATAGTTAAAGTGGCTAGTGATACATGTATTACATAAGGATGCAGTCGATGATATAGAGTACAGTATATACGTATGCATATGAGATGAATAATGTAGGGTAAGTAACATTATATAAGGTAGCATTGTTTAAAGTGGCTAGTGATATATTTACATCATTTCCCATCAATTCCCATTATTAAAGTGGCTGGAGTTGAGTCAGTGTCAGTGTGTTGGCAGCAGCCACTTAATGTTAGTGGTGGCTGTTTAACAGTCTGATGGCCTTGAGATAGAAGCTGTTTTTCAGTCTCTCGGTCCCAGCTTTGATGCACCTGTACTGACCTCGCCTTCTGGATGATAGCGGGGTGAACAGGCAGTAGCTCGGGTGGTTGATGTCCTTGATGATCTTTATGGCCTTCCTGTAACATCGGGTGGTGTAGGTGTCCTGGAGGGCAGGTAGTTTGCCCCCGGTGATGCGTTGTGCAGACCTCACTACCCTCTGGAGAGCCTTACGGTTGAGGGCGGAGCAGTTGCCGTACCAGGCGGTGATACAGCCCGCCAGGATGCTCTCGATTGTGCATCTGTAGAAGTTTGTGAGTGCTTTTGGTGACAAGCCGAATTTCTTCAGCCTCCTGAGGTTGAAGAGGCGCTGCTGCGCCTTCTTCACGATGCTGTCTGTGTGAGTGGACCAATTCAGTTTGTCTGTGATGTGTATGCCGAGGAACTTAAAACTTGCTACCCTCTCCACTACTGTTCCATCGATGTGGATAGGGGGTGTTCCCTCTGCTGTTTCCTGAAGTCCACAATCATCTCCTTAGTTTTGTTGACGTTGAGTGTGAGGTTATTTTCCTGACACCACACTCCGAGGGCCCTCACCTCCTCCCTGTAGGCCGTCTCGTCGTTGTTGGTAATCAAGCCTACCACTGTTGTGTCGTCCGCAAACTTGATGATTGAGTTGGAGGCGTGCGTGGCCACGCAGTCCTGGGTGAACAGGGAGTACAGGAGAGGGCTCAGAACGCACCCTTGTGGGGCCCCAGTGTTGAGGATCAGCGGGGAGGAGATGTTGTTGCCTACCCTCACCACCTGGGGGCGGCCCGTCAGGAAGTCCAGTACCCAGTTGCACAGGGCGGGGTCGAGACCCAGGGTCTCAAGCTTGATGACGAGCTTGGAGGGTACTATGGTGTTGAATGCCGAGCTGTAGTCGATGAACAGCATTCTCACATAGGTATTCCTCTTGTCCAGATGGGTTAGGGCAGTGTGCAGTGTGGTTGAGATTGCATCGTCTGTGGACCTATTTGGGCGGTAAGCAAATTGGAGTGGGTCTAGGGTGTCAGGTAGGGTGGATGTGATATGGACCTTGACTAGTCTCTCAAAGCACTTCATGATGACGGAAGTGATTGCTACGGGGCGGTAGTCGTTTAGCTCAGTTACCTTAGCTTTCTTGGGAACAGGAACAATGGTGGCCCTCTTGAAGCATGTGGGAACAGCAGACTGGTATAGGGATTGATTGAATATGTCCGTAAACACACCGGCCAGCTGGTCTGCGCATGCTCTGAGGGCGCGGCTGGGGATGCCGTCTGGGCCTGCAGCCTTGCGAGGGTTAACACGTTTAAATGTCTTACTCACCTCGGCTGCAGTGAAGGAGAGACTGCATGTTTTCGTTGCAGGCCGTGTCAGTGGCACTGTATTGTCCTCAAAGCGGGCAAAAAAGTTATTTAGTCTGCCTGGGAGCAAGACATCCTGGTCCGTGACTGGGCTGGATTTCTTCCTGTAGTCCGTGATTGACTGTAGACCCTGCCACATGCCTCTTGTGTCTGAGCCGTTGAATTGAGATTCTACTTTGTCTCTGTACTGACGCTTAGCTTGTTTGATAGCCTTGCGGAGGGAATAGCTGCACTGTTTGTATTCGGTCATGTTACCAGACACCTTGCCCTGATTAAAAGCAGTGGTTCGCGCTTTCAGTTTCACGCGAATGCTGCCATCAATCCACGGTTTCTGGTTAGGGAATGTTTTAATCGTTGCTATGGGAACGACATCTTCAACGCACGTTGTAATGAACTCGCACACCGAATCAGCGTTTTCGTCAATGTTGTTATCTGACGCAATACGAAACATATCCCAGTCCACGTGATGGAAGCAGTCTTGGAGTGTGGAGTCAGCTTGGTCGGACCAGCGTTGGACAGACCTCAGCGTGGGAGCCTCTTGTTTTAGTTTCTGTCTGTAGGCAGGGATCAACAAAATGGAGTCGTGGTCAGCTTTTCCGAAAGGGTGGCGGGGCAGGGCCTTATATGCGTCGCGGAAGTTAGAGTAACAATGATCCAAGGTTTTTCCACCCCTGGTTGCGCAATCGATATGCTGATAAAATTTAGGGAGTCTTGTTTTCAGATTAGCCTTGTTAAAATCCCCAGCTACAATGAATGCAGCCTCCGGATAAATGGTTTCCAGTTTGCAAAGAGTTAAATAACGTTCGTTCAGAGCCATCGATGTGTCTGCTTGGGGGGGGATATATACGGCTGTGATTATAATCGAAGAGAATTCTCTTGGTAGATAATGCGGTCTACATTCTGTCACGC
This sequence comes from Oncorhynchus nerka, assembly GCF_034236695.1. Lineage (NCBI taxonomy): Eukaryota > Metazoa > Chordata > Actinopteri > Salmoniformes > Salmonidae > Oncorhynchus > Oncorhynchus nerka. The sequence goes on from NC_088424.1 coordinate 37,042,089, forward strand.
CTTGGTCTTAGTATTTAGTGTTTTCTTTATTGATTTGGTCAGGCCAGGGTGTGACATGGGTTATTGTGGTGTGTTTTTGTCTTAGGGGTTTTGTGGGGTGTCTACGTAGTCTATGGCTGCCTGGCTTGTTTTCGAGTTGCTGTGCGTTTTGTTGCCAATCTATTTTGCTACCTGACAACTTTACGGTTTTCACTTTTTAATTACCGTTCATATATTTATTTATTTTTTCCTCAACTTTTTCACTCCGGACGCTTTATCTGGACACGATTCGTCAGGACCTCCAACAGCCGAAGCTAAGTAGTAACATTAACATGATGCCTTCTAATTGCAGCCGCTGTACTCGCCTTACGGCGAGGATAGCTGTGCTGCAAGCCCAGCTTCAGACGCAATCGTTAGGCAAGGGTAATTTCAGTGTAGGAAAGGATGAAACAGCGTCTGTGCCACCAGTAAGTACAGATAGTAGTATAAATCCCCTGGCACAGTCCCCGCAGCCGGACAACTTTCTCACAGTTTCTGGAAGGAAATGCTGTAGGAACGCTCAACCGGTGTCGCTTATTCAGCCGACAGAAACTTTCAACCGGTTTTCCCCATTAAGCAGCGGGTCGGAGTCAGAGGCCGATTCTTCTCTGGTCTCTACTCCTCCCGTTACGGGGTCTGAGACGCCGAAGCTTCCCACCATTAGCTCTGACAAATTGAAAACTCTAGTCACCACCATTAGCTCTGACAAATTGAAAACTCTAGTCATTGGCGACTCCATTACCCGCAGTATTAGACTTAAAGCGAATCATCCTGCGATCATACACTGTTTACCCGGGGGCAGGGCTACCGACGTTAAGGCTAATCTGAAGATGGTGCTGGCTAAAGCTAAAACTGGCGAGTGTAGAGAGTACAGAGATATTGTTATCCACGTCGGCACCAACGATGTTAGGATGAAACAGTCAGAGATCACCAAGCGCAACATAGCTTCTGCGTGCATATCAGCTAGAAAGATGTGTCGGCATCGAGTAATTGTCTCTGGCCCCCTCCCAGTTAGGGTGAGTGATGAGCTCTACAGCAGAGTCTCACAACTCAATCGCTGGTTGAAAACTGTTTTCTGCCCCTCCCAAAAGATAGAATTTGTAGATAATTGGCCCTCTTTCTGGGACTCACCCACAAACAGGACCAAGCCTGACCTGCTGAGGAGTGACGGACTCCATCCTAGCTGGAGGGGTGCTCTCATCTTATCTACCAACATAGACAGGGCTCTAACTCCTCTAGCTCCACAATGAAATAGGGTGCAGGCCAGGCAGCAGGCTGTTAGCCAGCCTGCCAGCATAGTGGAGTCTGCCACTAGCACAGTCAGTGTAGTCAGCTCAGCTATCACCATTGAGACCGTGTCTGTGCCTCGACCTAGGTTGGGCAAAACTAAACATGGCGGTGTTCGCCTTAGCAATCTCACTAGGATAAAGACCACCTCCATTCCTGTCATTACTGAAAGAGATCATGATACCTCACATCTCAAAATAGGGCTACTTAATGTTAGATCCCTTACTTCAAAGGCAATTATAGTCAATGAACTAATCACTGATCATAATCTTGATGTGATTGGCCTGACTGAAACATGGCTTAAGCCTGATGAATTTACTGTTTTAAATGAGGCCTCACCTCCTGGCTACACTAGTGACCATATCCCCCGTGCATCCCGCAAAGGCGGAGGTGCTGCTAACATTTACGATAGCAAATTTCAATTTACAAAAAAAAAAAAATGACGTTTTCGTCTTTTGAGCTTCTAGTCATGAAATCTAAGCAGCCTACTCAATCACGTTTTATAGCTACTGTTTACAGGCCTCCTGGGCCATATACAGCGTTTCTCACTGAGTTCCCTGAATTCCTATCGGACCTTGTAGTCATAGCAGATAATATTCTAATCTTTGGTGACTTTAATATTCACATGGAAAAGTCCACAGACCCACTCCAAAAGGCTTTCGGAGCCATCATCGACTCAGTGGGTTTTGTCCAACATGTCTCTGGACCCACTCACTGTCACAGTCATACGCTGGACCTAGTTTTGTCCCATGGAATAAATGTTGTGGATCTTAATGTTTTTCCTCATAATCCTGGACTATCGGACCACCATTTTATTACGTTTGCAATTGCAACAAATAATCTGCTCAGACCCCAACCAAGGAACATGAAAAGTTGTGCTATAAATTCACAGACAACACAAAGATTCCTTGATGCCCTTCCAGACTCCCTCTGCCTACCCAAGGACGCCAGAGGACAAAAATCAGTTAACCACCTAACTGAGGATCTCAATTTAACCTTGCGCAATACCCTAGATGCAGTTGCACCCCTAAAAACAAAAACAAATTATCATAAGAAACTAGCTCCCTGGTACACAGAAAATACCCGAGCTCTGAAGCAAGCTTCCAGAAAATTGGAACGGAAATGGCGCCACACCAAACTGGAAGTCTTCCGACTAGCTTGGAAGGACGGTACCGTGCAGTACCGAAGAGCCCTTACTGCTGCTCGATCATCCTATTTTTCTAACTTAATTGAGGAAAATGAGAACAATCCAAAATTCCTTTTTGATACTGTCGCAAAGCTAACTAAAAAGCAGCAATTCCCCAAGAGAGGATGACTTTCACTTTAGCAGTGATAAATTCATGAACATCTTTGAGGAAAAGATTATGATTATTAGAAAGCAAATTACGGACTCCTCTTTAAACCTGCGTATTCCTCCAAACCTCAGTTGTTCTGAGTCTGCACAACTCTGCCAGGACCTAGGATCAAGAGAGACGCTCAAGTGTTTTAGTACTATATCTCTTGACACAATGATGAAAATAATCATGGCCTCTAAACCTTCAAGCTGCATACTGGACCCTATTCCAACTAAACTACTGAAAGAGCTGCTTCCTGTGCTTGGCCCTCCTATGTTGAACATAATAAACGGCTCTCTATCCACTGGATGTGTACCAAACTCACTAAAAGTGGCAGTAATAAAGCCTCTCTTGAAAAAGCCAAACATTGACCCAGAAAATATAAAAAACTATCGGCCTATATCGAATCTTCCATTCCTCTCAAAAATTTTAGAGAAGGCTGTTGCGCAGCAACTCACTGCCTTCCTGAAGACAAACAATGTATACGAAATGCTTCAGTCTGGTTTTAGACCCCATCATAGCACTGAGACGGCACTTGTGAAGGTGGTAAATTACATTTTAATGGCATCGGACCGAGGCTCTGCATCTGTCCTCGTGCTCCTAGACCTTAGTGCTGCTTTTGATACCATCGATCACCACATTCTTTTGGAGAGATTGGAAACCCAAATTGGTCTACATTTACATTTACACGGACATGTTCTGGCCTGGTTTAGATCTTATCTGTCGGAAAGATATCAGTTTGTCTCTGTGAATGGTTTGTCCTCTGACAAATCAACTGTAAATTTCGGTGTTCCTCAAGGTTCCGTTTTAGGACCACTATTGTTTTCACTATATATTTTACCTCTTGGGGATGTTATTCGAAAACATAATGTAAACTTTCACTGCTATGCGGACGACACACAGCTGTACATTTCAATGAAACGTGGTGAAGCCCCAAAATTGCCCTCGCTAGAAGCATGTGTTTCAGACATAAGGAAGTGGATGGCTGCAAACTTTCTACTATTAAACTCGGACAAAACAGAGATGCTTGTTCTAGGTCCCAAGAAACAAAGAGATCTTCTGTTGAATCTGACAATTAATCTTAATGGTTGTACAGTCGTCTCAAATAAAACTGTGAAGGACCTCAGCGTTACTCTGGACCCTGATCTCTCTTTTGAAGAACATATCAAGACCATTTCGAGGACAGCTTTTTTCCATCTACGTAACATTGCAAAAATCAGAAACTTTCTGTCCAAAAATGATGCAGAAAAATTAATCCATGCTTTTGTCACTTCTAGGTTAGACTACTGCAATACTCTATTTTCCGGCTACCTGGATAAAGCACTAGATAAACTTCAGTTAGTGCTAAATACGGCTGCTAGAATCCTGACTAGAACCAAAAAATTTGATCATATTACTCCATTGCTAGCCTCTCTACACTGGCTTCCTGTCAAAGCAAGGGCTGATTTCAAGGTTTTACTGCTAACCTACAAAGCATTACATGGGCTTGCTCCTACCCATGGGCTTGCTCCTACCCATGTCAGAGACGCAAACTCGGTCTCAACCTTTTAAGTCTTTACTGAAGACTCATCTCTTCAGTGGGTCATATGATTGAGTGTAGTCTGGCCCAGGAGTGGGAAGGTGAACGGAAAGGCTCTGGAGCAACGAACCGCCCTTGCTGTCTCTGCCTGGCTGGTTCCCCTCTTTCCACTGGGATTCTCTGCCTCTAACCCTATTACAGGGGCTGAGTCACTGGCTTTACTGGGGATCTCTCATGCCGTCCCTGGAGGGGGTGCGTCACCTGAGTGGGTTGATTCACTGTTGTGGTCATCCTGTCTGGGTTGGCGCCCCCCCCTTGGGTTGTGCCGTGGCGGAGATCTTTGTGGGCTATACTCAGCCTTGTTTCAGGATGGTAAGTTGGTGGTTGACGATATCCCTCTAGTGGTGTGGGGGCTGTGCTTTGGCAAAGTGGGTGGGGTTATATCCTTCCTGTTTGGCCCTGTCCGGTTGTGTCCTCGGATGGGGCCACAGTGTCTCCTGACCCCTCCTGTCTCAGCCTCCAGTATTTATGCTGCAGTAGTTTATGTGTCGGGGGGCTGGGGTCAGTTTGTTATATCTGGAGTACTTCTCCTGTCCTATTCGGTGTCCTGTGTGAATCTAAGTGTGCGTTCTCTAATTCTCTCCTTCTCTCTTTCTTTCTCTCTCTCGGAGGACCTGAGCCCTAGGACCATGCCCCAGGACTACCTGACATGATGACTCCTTGCTGTCCCCAGTCCACCTGGCCATGCTGCTGCTCCAGTTTCAACTTCCACCTGACTGTGCTGCTGCTCCAGTTTCAACTGTTCTGCCTTATTATTATTCGACCATGCTGGTCATTTATGAACATTTGAACATCTTGGCCATGTTCTGTTATAATCTCCACCCGGCACAGCCAGAAGAGGACTGGCCACCCCACATAGCCTGGTTCCTCTCTAGGTTTCTTCCTAGGTTTTGGCCTTTCTAGGGAGTTTTTCCTAGCCACCATGCTTCTACACCTGCATTGCTTGCTGTTTGGGGTTTTAGGCTGGGTTTCTGTACAGCACTTTGAGATATCAGCTGATGTACGAAGGGCTATATAAATACATTTGATTTGATTTGATTTTGATTTGAGGCGGTTCTCAATCAGAGTCAGGTGATTATCGTTGTCTCTGATTGGGAACCATATTTAGGCAGCCATATTCTGTGAGTGTTTCGTGGGTGATTGTTCCTGTCTCAGTGTCTTTGTGTTTGCACCAGATAGGGCTGTTTCGGTTTTCATTATTTCATTTAGTTATTTTTGTAGTTTCTGTATGTATAGGTTTTCCTTCATTAAAATATATCATGAATCATCATCACGCTGCATTTTGGTCCGATCCTTGTTCTACCTCTTCGTCAGAGGAGGAGATAGAAGAGAGCCGTTACAGAATCACCCACCACACCCGGACCAAGTGGCGTGGTAACAGGCAACAGCGGCAGCAGAAGCAGCGCAACAAGAATTTCTGGACTTGGGAGGAAATCCTCGACGGGAGAGGACCCTGGGCTAAACCAGGGGAGTGTAGCCGCACCAAGGTGCAGCGAGAGAGGGACTGGACATGGGAGGACGAACTGGACGGTGAAGGACCTTGGGCTCAGCCTGGAGAATATCGCCGCCCCAAGGAAGAACTGGAGACGGCGAAAGCGAAGAGGCGCTGCTATGAGGAGGCAGCAAGGCGACGCGGATGGAAGCCTGAGAGTCAGCCCCAAAAATTTCTTGGGGGGAGGCTCACAGGGAGTATGGCTATGCCAGGTAGGAGACCTGCGCAAACTCCCTGTGCTTACCGGGGGGCTAGAGAGACCGGGCAGGCACCGTGTTATGCTATGGAGCGCACGGTGTTTCCAGTGCGGGTGCATAGCGGGCTAGAGTGGGCATCGAGCCAGGTAAGGTTGGGCAGGCTCGGTGCTCAAGAGCTCCAGTGCGCCTGCACGGTCCGGTCTATCCAGAGCCACCTCCACACACCAGTCCTCCGGTGGCAGCTCCCCGCACCAGGCTTCCTGTGCGTGTTCTCGGTCCAGTTCCACCAGTGCCAGCACCACGCATCAGGCCTACAGTGTGACTCGCCTCTCCAGCGCTATCAGAGGCTTCCTTCTCTCTAGCGCTGTCGGAGCCTCCCGCCTGTTCAGCACAGCCAGCGCTTTCCTCCTCTCCTGCGCTGCCGGAGTCTCCCGTCTGTTTAGCGCAGCCAGAGCCTTCCTTCTCTCCAGCGCTGCCGGAGTCTCCTGCCTGTTCAGCGCAGCCTGAGCTGCCAGTCTGCATGGAGCAGCCTGAGCTGTCAGACTGCATGGAGCAGCCAGTCTGCATGGAGCAGCCAGAGCTGTCAGTCTGCATGGAGCAGCCAGAGCTGCCAGGTTGCATGGATCAGCCAGAGCTGCCAGTCTGCATAGAGCTGCCAGTCTGCATAGAGCTGCCAGTCTGCATAGAGCTGCCAGTCTGCATAGAGCTGCCAGTCTGCATGGAGCAGCCAGAGCTGCCAGTCTGCATGGAGCAGCCAGAGCTGTCAGTCTGCATGGAGCAGCCAGAGCTGCCAGGTTGCATGGAGCAGCCAGAGCTGCCAGTCTGCATGGAGCAGCCAGAGCTGCCAGTCTGCATGGAGCTGCCAGTCTGCATAGTGCAGCCAGAGCTGCCAGTCTGCATGGAGCTGCCAGTTTGCATAGAGCAGCCAGAGCTGTCAGTCTGCATAGAGCAGCCAGAGCCGCCAGTCTGCATGGAGCAGCCAGAGCTGCCAGTCTGCATGGAGCAGCCAGAGCTGCCAGTCTGCATGGAGCAGCCAGAGCATCTAGATCCGCCAGTCAGCCAGACTCTTCCAGATCTGCCAGTCAGCCAGACTCTTCCAGATCTGCCAGTCAACCAGACTCTTCCAGATCTGCCAGTCAACCAGACTCTTCCAGATCTGCCAGTCAACCAGACTCTTCCAGATCTGCCAGTCAACCAGATTCTTCCAGATCCGCCAGCCAGCCAGGATCTGCCAGAGACAACTACCTGCCTGAGCTTCCTCTCAGTGCTGAGCTTCCTCTCAGTGCTGAGCTTCCTCTCAGTGCTTGGCTTCCTCTCAGTGCTGGGCTTCCCCTCAGTGCTGGGCTTCCCCTCAGTGCTGAGCTGCCCCTCAGTCCCGAGCTTCCCCTCAGTCCCGAGCTTCCCCTCAGTCCCGAGCTACCCCTCAGTCCCGAGCTACCCCTCAGTGCTTGGCTGAGCTTCCTCTCAGTGTTGAGCTTCCTCTCAGTGCTTGGCTTCCTCTCAGTGCTGGGCTTCCCCTCAGTGCTGGGCTTCCCCTCAGTGCTGAGCTGCCCCTCAGTCCCGAGCTTCCCCTCAGTCCCGAGCTTCCCCTCAGTCCCGAGCTACCCCTCAGTCCCGAGCTACCCCTCAGTCCCGAGCTGCCCCTCAGTCCCGAGCTGCCCCTCAGTCCCGAGCTGCCCCTCAGTCACGAGCTGCCCCTCAGTCCAGTGGGGTTCTGGGTGAGGACTATTAGGCCATGGTCGGCGGCGAGGGTGGATTATCCCAGGACGCGAGGGGGAGGAACTATGACATTTATGGAGTGGGGTCCACGTCCCGAGCCGGAGCCGCCACCATGGACAGACGCCAACCCGGACCTTCCCTATGGTTTTGAGATGTGTCCGGGAGTCCGCACCTTAGGGCGGGGGGGTTCTGTCACGCCTTGGTCTTAGTATTTTGTGTTTTCTTTATTGATTTGGTCAGGCCAGGGTGTGACGGGTTATTGTGGTGTGTTTTTGTCTTAGGGGTTTTGTGGGGTGTCTACGTAGTCTATGGCTGCCTGAGGCGGTTCTCAATCAGAGTCAGGTGATTATCGTTGTCTCTGATTGGGAACCATATTTAGGCAGCCATATTCTGTGAGTGTTTCGTGGGTGATTGTTCCTGTCTGTGTCTTTGTGTTTGCACCAGATAGGGCTGTTTCGGTTTTCATTATTTCATTTAGTTATTTTTGTAGTTTCTGTATGTATAGGTTTTCCTTCATTAAAATATATCATGAATCATCATCACGCTGCATTTTGGTCCGATCCTTGTTCTACCTCTTCGTCAGAGGAGGAGATAGAAGAGAGCCGTTACACATTCGTCTATCCAGAGTTTTGGGTTTGGTGGATTGACACATCAGCATCCCTGTGTAACCTGGAATAACCTAAAAAATAACTGTACTACACTAATAAGTACACAATCATGATTGATACTGTAGTCACATTTCTCACTGTTAGAGGTGAAAGCATACACTGAACAAAAATATAAACGCAACACGTAGGTCACATTTTTCATGAGCTGGAATAAAAGATCACAGAAATGTTTCATGCACACAAAGTGTATTTCTCTCAAATTTTGTGCACAAATTTGTTTACATCCCTGTTAGTGAGCATGTTAGGCCTAATTTATGTACACTTAGTAAAATCTTTTAAATTGTTGCATGTTGCATTTTATATTTTTGTTCAGTGTTAAGACAGTTATCCCATATAGTTATATTAAGAATTTGACAAAAAGTAATTCTGATATGCTCCCACCGTAGACAATGTAATCAGCCCACTGGAAGCTTTGTCAGGTCGTGAAAACCTGCAGTGTTTTTCTAGCAATTACATACTTTCAAAACTTTATGTAGGGTTAAATACACTGCTCAAAAAAATAGAGGGAACGCTTAAACAACACAATGTAACTCCAAGTCAATCACACTTCTGTGAAATCAAACTGTCCACTTAGGAAGCAACACTGATTGACATTAAATGTCACATGCTGTTGTGCAAATGGAATAGACAACAGGTGGAAATTATAGGCAATTAGCAAGACACCCCCAATAAAGGAGTGGTTCTGCAGGTGGTGACCACAGACCACTTCTCAGTTCCTATGCTTCCTGGCTGATGTTTTGGTCACTTTTGAATGCTGGCGGTGCTTTCACTCTAGTGGTAGCATGAGACGGAGTCTACAACCCACACAAGTGGCTCAGGTAGTGCAGCTCATCCAGGATGGCACATCAATGCGAGCTGTGGCAAGAAGATTTGCTGTGTCTGTCAGCGTAGTGTCCAGAGCATGGAGGCGCTACCAGGAGACAGGTCAGTACATCAGGAGACGTGGAGGAGGCCGTAGGAGGGCAACAACCCAGCAGCAGGACCACTACCTCCGCCTTTGTGCAAGGAGGAGCAGGAGGAGCACTGCCAGAGCCCTGCAAAATGACCTCCAGCAGGCCTCAATTGTGCATGTGTCTGCTCAAACGGTCAGAAACAGACTCCATGAGGGTGGTATGAGGGCCTGACGTCCACAGGTGGGGGTTGGGCTTACAGCCCAACACCGTGCAGGACGTTTGGCATTTTCCAGAGAACACCAAGATTGGCAAATTCGCCACTGGCGCCCTGTGCTCTTCACAGATGAAAGCAGGTTCACACATGTGACAGACGTGACAGAGACTGGAGACGCCGTGGAGAACGTTCTGCTGCCTGACAGGTTTGGCGGTGGGTCAGTCATGGTGTGGGGTGGCATTTCTTTGGGGGGCCGCACAGCCCTCCATGTGCTCGCCAGAGGTAGCCTGACTGCCATTAGGTTTGGCGGTGGGTCAGTCATGGTGTGGGGTGGCATTTCTTTGGGGGGCCGCACAGCCCTCCATGTGCTCGCCAGAGGTAGCCTGACTGCCATTAGGTACCGAGATGAGATCCTCAGACCCCTTGTGAGACCATATGCTGGTGCGGTTGGCCCTGGGTTCCTCCTAATGCAAGACAATGCTAGACCTCATGTGGCTGGAGTGTGTCAGCAGTTCCTGCAAGAGGAAGGCATTGATGCTATGGACTGGCCCACCCGTTCCCCAGACCTGAATCCAATTGAGCACATCATGTCTCGCTCCATCCACCAACTGCACCACAGACTTTCCAGGAGTTGGCGGATGCTTTAGTCCAGGTCTGGGAGGAGATCCCTCAGGAGACCATCCGCCACCTCATCAGGAGCATGCCCAGACGTTGTAGGGAGGTCATACAGGCACGTGGAGGCCACACACACTACTAAGCCTCATTTTGACTTGTTTTAAGGACATTACATCAAATTTGGATCAGCCTGTAGTGTGGTAATTTTGAGTGTGACTCCAAATCCAGACCTCCATGGGTTGATAAATTTGATTTCCATTGATCATTTTTGTGTGATTTTGTTGTCAGCACATTCAACTATGTAAAGAGAAAAGTATTTAATAATAATATTTCATTCATTCAGATCTAGGATGTGTTATTTTAGTGTTCCTTTTATTATTTTGAGCAGTGTATTATATATGGTAAAACTCATTTTAGACATTTTCTCTTACTACATGCCAAGTAGTATGTAGTAAGAGTATATAGTAATGCATCACTGTAGGACAAAGTACAATTTGGCAAATAAGCATTCATTTCTTTGCCCTACTAGTCCTGGGGTGTAAAGGCATAATGTAGGCATAATGTACAGACAAGGGTGTGGTAAGATGGGAGTACAGTGGAAGTAAACCTATGCATTGCGTGACGATGAGAGAGGTTTCGTCTCTGGGGGCATCAATTCATCTGAGGTCTCAGCATGTGTGTGGGGTGGGACGAAAGAGCTAAGGCTTTTTGAGTGGGACTCAGGGCTCTACAGTGAAATAAAACAAAAACTCGACAAGGCATATTGACAGAGTCATAAAGCAATCCCAGGTGTTGATCAGGAGAGCTAAGACACGGGTAAATGGCGATGAATGTGCAGAGCGGGTCAGTTGGGTACATACAGGACCTGAGTTCGAGGCTGGAGCCGTGAGGTACCGTGTTGAAATAGTCCAGGGGGCATCAGCTGTGTAGCCGAGTGATCATAGGGTCAAAAGAGCAGCAATAGGTGAGTCAGGATGCTGTTCGGTTGTCACTAGTAGATGCTTCTGCGGAGATATCGCAACATAATAGCCTGTTGAGTCCACATCGGGTGATCACGTCCGCAGTCCAGTCGTGATGATTTGGTGGGACTCGACAATAAAGGGTCCAGGCCAATTGGCAGAGGAAGTATTGTAGCCCTAGAATTAGCTGGTATTTGGGCCTAGCTTGAGGCTAGGTGCAGTTGGTGAGTTTAATAATAACGAACATGGAATGATACAAAACAAGCGAAGCGTCTGGACATGAAAACAGAACTAATAATGCCTGATTCGTGAGGCTAGAGTGCTAGATAAAGGGGAAGTAATCAAGGTAGTGATGAAGTCCTGGTGAGCGTAATGATGGGTCACCAGGACAGGTGGTTAGTAAACCGGCAACGTCAAGCGCCGGAGCGGGAGAAGGCGTGACACACCTTAAGGCTACACAAGGGTGAACTCTATTTTCCTAATAAGTCATTGCTTATTGTGATAGTCACATTATGTGAGTTAGGATCTCATAGTAGGACATATCTCTATTTCACTGTCATGGGTTTCCTTGCTGGCCTTACTACCCACCACATACAAATGGGCACGAGGAAAAACTTTATATACATAATATTAAAAAAGCCATGTCTGTCCCATTAGGGTGATTTCTACCCTTCTCAGGGCTGCGTTCAGTACATTTTCACATTCTGGAACGTTCAATTAAATGGGAAGATTGTGCGTGCATCAACAAACAAACAAAAAGTCCATCCTTTTGTAAGCTAAAGATTTATATACGGTACAACCCCTATATAAACCCTTCAGTGGAAGTGTGTGTTTTAAAAAACGAACAAAAATTTGACCAATTAGGGACATTTAGTTAGTCCCCATGAGGTCAAATGCTATTTCTAGGGGTTTAGGGTTCAGGTTAGAATTAGGTTAAGGGTTAGGGTTAGTTTTAGGGTTAAAGTAAGGTTTTTGGGTTCGGGAAAATAGGATTTTGAATGGGACTGAATTGTGTCCCCCAACAAGGTTAGCTGTACAAGACTGTGTGTGTGAATACTTTAGTGTATGGTGAGGATGAACATAAAAGTCCTGGACAGAAGATTGCACAATGTTCTTTTCAGACAGCCTGTGGTGAGTCAGAACGCTCAGACGAGCTCCAGCTAGTAGTTTTCGTCACGTAATAAATGTTACAAATGTTGTACCCTCATCTTGCTTCATTTGTTCTTATGTGTGGTTGTGAAAATAATTGACTTTATTTATTTATTTGCAGTGGTGTGTGTATTCATAGATGCCAAGAGAAGCCTGGCTTCCACAAACATTTGACCAATAATAATTATATTGTTTATTTACAATTTCTTTTTCGTCTCTGTGTGTAAAAAAAGGCTGGCCCTATTAACCTGACTGACCTTCAATCAGGGTGCATGGGTGCATTCCAGAGCTCATTCACAACTGACTGCTCAGACGAGCTCCAGCTAGCATTTTTTTTACTGTGTTTTCATAATTTTCCTTAAATTCCCTGAATCTATCTCACCGGAGAAATCATCCAACCGAGGGAAACAGCGCCCCTCTGTCTCAGTATGTGAAGCCCATGTATCTGATGCTGTCTGGACAGAAAGAGTATGACATGTTGCCGCTGTAGCATTTCATTGATCGATGCCAGCAAGCATTTGGCCACCCTTGAAAATAAAACAAGTATAAAATAATTAGCCAATCCGCGTTGAGCTGAGCTCAACTGTACCTAGTCCTAGCGCAGCAAGACAGGGGTGCATTCATTTTGCTTGAACTCTTCCTACTTTGCAGAATGTCTTGTACTGAACAACATGTTTTCCTAAGACGTTCTTGTACATTCTTGAATTGACTTTGAGGTACATTTTCTCCTGTTTGGTGGGTGTAGTGAGGTGTGACTTGCAGTGGCCATACTGACAGCTTTCCACAACACAACCCCTCACAGTTTATAACTGGTTGTTCAGTACAGCAACATTTCCGTTCAATTGAATGTTCCAGAATGTAAAAACGTATGTTGTTTTTTTCAATTTGTACACATACACACAAATCGGTACCTTAGACATTTAGCAACATTGATTGGACTAAATTGTTTTTGGTATCTTTAAGTTTCTTTTCGGTGTAATAAACTAAGCATTAAGCCTTGTCGACTTGATGTTCAAATGTTTAAGTTGAAACGGTGCTGAAATAGTGGAGACAGTGCTCCTGTTGTCTTTGTACTGACTTGCGGTAACTCTGTGGTTCTAAGTCAGTAGTTGTTTAGTAAACTGTCAGAAACACTGACTTGCGTGATAACTGTAACTGTTTGCTACATGCAATATTTGCTTTGTGGACTTCACCTGACAGATGCTGCTCTCCGGTTTTGTGATGAAACAAACATTATGTGTAGTTGAATTTATTCTGCCACTGTGTGACTGTTGTGTTTTTGTTGTCACACCTTATTGTATATCACGGTGGCATATCAACGAATGGGTCATAGAGCAAACAATGCAATTATTACAACATAGGTGGTAATATGGCTGTTTTTACTGGCTTGGCTTCCCCAGTGACTTGACCCACGTACCACTACTGTTTATTTGTGGTAATATGGCTGTTTTTACTGGCTTGGCTTCCCCAGTGATTTGACCCACGTACCACTACTGTTTATTTGTGGTAATATGGCTGTTTTTACTGGCTTGGCTTCCCCAGTGATTTGACCCACGTACCACTACTGTTTATTTGTGGTAATATGGCTGTTTTTACTGGCTTGGCTTCCCCAGTGACTTGACCCACGTACCACTACTGTTTATTTGTGGTAATATGGCTGTTTTTACTGGCTTGGCTTCCCCAGTGACTTGACCCACGTACCACTACTGTTTATTTGTGGTAATATGGCTGTTTTTACTGGCTTGGCTTCCCCAGTGACTTGACCCACGTACCACTACTGTTTATTTGTGGTAATAAAAAGACTTCCTGTACGTTGCTCTAATGCATCATAATGTTCTTGCCCTCTCTGAGCTGTGGGTGTTCCAATGTATACCAGCAGCTAGAAGCAAAAGTAAACATGAATGGGAGAGTCATAATCTACTGGCTTCAAAACATATTGTCAGTCTGTTTTGTTTGTTGTGCCATAGTTGGGCTATAATATCACATTTCAAACAAAAATGACAGCCATGTTACATTCCTTACCTGGGACTAACCAACTAAATTGACTAATCTTAAGTGTAAGTTGAGGGGAAAATGTCACCTTTATAGTGAAAAGAAGAGAATTAGGAAAATGGAGGAGAGAAATTGGTACCAGAATATGCACCATAATCAATGCACACTTCATCCAGTGGTGAGTACAATACAGACCACTGTGCATAGGGTTTCACCACTGCAATGGGAGGAAATCCATTATAGGTACTGTATTAAGATCATGTTTGCGGTGATGGATTCCGTGATATTAGAGTAGGATGGCCATTCACTGTGTTAATAATTAATGGAACATTCTTCTGCGGAGGGAATGACTCCGTCTGGACTCTGTACTGCATCTTAAGCTGCCCTGGTTTTTGTAAGGGCCACAAGAACTTTATGGGAAAACAAGTTATGCACTCAAGCATGAGATAAGCAAACAGTTAGCAGGACAGATACGATTGTTAGTTGCTTCAAGATGTAGTTAGGCTAAATGTTTTGGATCAATGATGGAGCATTAAATTATTTCATATTTTCTTTCCAACGAGATAGGTCCCTAAAACTCGCTGTCCCCACTATTACAGTGCTGGAGAAAGTGTCCAATTGTCATACTTGAGTAAAAGTACAGATACCTTAATAGAAAGTAACTCAAGTAAAAGTGAAAGTCTAAAAGACTTTGGTTCTAAATATTCTTAAGTATCAAACGTAAATGGAATTGGTAAAATATACTTAAGTACCAAAAGTAAAAGTATAAATCATTTCAAATTCCTTATATTAAGCTAAGCGGATGGTACCATTTTCTTGTTTTTTAAATGTACAAATAGCCAGGGGTACACTCCAACACTCAGACATAATTTACATGTGTGTTTAGTGAGTCTGCCAGATCAGAGGCAGTAGGGATGACCATGTGTTCACTTGATAAGTGCTTGAATTGGACCATGTCCCTCTCCTGCTAAGCACTCAACATGCAAGGAGTACTTTTGGGTGTCAGGAAAAATGTATGGAGTAAAAAGTACATTATTTTCTTTAGGAATGTAGTGAAGTAAAAGTTGTTAAAATATAAATAGTAAAGTAAAGTACAGCTACCACAAAAAAACTACTTAAGTAGTACTTTAAAGTATTGTTACTTAAGTACTTTACACAACTGCTGTACTGTCCACATTTGACTTGAGCACTACACTAAACTACACGAAAAATATAAGTATTGTTGTAGGAACTGTCTTCATTAGCATTTGTAGTATTGTGTTGTTCAAGGGGAGCGTGATATTTCAGTCATTTTTATGTCAGACCTGTCGGGACTCGCCTGTTTTTCACGAGAGAGCGCGCTCATATTTTCTACCTCGCTCACAGCCTGGTCTCAAAGATAACATAACATAGTAAATGTAAATCCGAGACGCTAAAATTAGTATGATATTTTACGTTTGGTATGGTTCCAAAAGACAGATTGTTACTTAAAACCTCTTAAGGATCTGCCTCTTTTTTTTCACCTGAAATGACATACTCAAATCTAACTGCCTGTAGCTCAGGCCCTGAAGCAAGGCTATACATATTCTTGGTGCCATTTGAAAGGAAACACTTTGAAGTTTGTACGTGAAAGGAATGTAGGAGAATATAACACAATAGATCTGGTAAAAGATAATACAAAGAAAAAAAAAACGTTCTTTTGTATTTTTTTTGCACCATCATCTTTGAAATGCAAGAGAAAGGCCATAATGTATTATTCCAGCCCAGGTGCAATATACATTTTGGCCACTAGATGGCAGCCGTATATGTGCAAAGTTTTAGACTAATCCAATGAGCCATTGCATTTCTGTTCAAAATGTTGTATCAAGACTGCCCAAATATGCCTAATTTGTTTATTAAAAACTATGTTCAAAATTGTGCACTCTCCTCAAACAATAGCATAGTATTATTTCACTGTAATAGCTACTGTAAATTAGAAAGTGCAGTTAGATTAACAAGAATGCAAGCTTTCTGCCAATATCAGATATGTCTATGTCCTGGGACATTTTCTTGTTACTTACAGCCTTATGCTAATCGCATTAGCCTATGTTAGCTCAACCGTCCTCTGGAAGGGACACCGATCCCGAAGTTAAGGCAAAAACGTAAGTAGGTTGGTTGGTTAGGGTTGATGGGTGGGCCTATAACCCAAAGGTTGAGAGTTCAAATCTCATCATGGACAACCTTAGCATTTTAGCTAATTAGCAACTTTAACTACTTACTACTTTCTTGCTACTTTGCAACTACCTAACATGTTGGCTAACCCTTCCCCTAACTTTAACCCTTAACCTAACTCCTGAACTTTACCCTAACCAACATATCACATGTTTTGCACTGTGGAGGCTGGTGAGAGGAGCTATAGGAGGACGAGCTCATTGTAATGTTTCAAATGTAATAAATGGAACGGTATCTCAAACATCATACATATGGAATCCACCTTTGACTCCATTCAATGTCTTCTATTCCAGCCATTACAATGAGCCCATCCTCCTATAGCTCCTCCCACCAGTTTTAAAGCACATTTTACAAATTTGCTACATATTGTACATTTTGCAAATAGTAACATATAAACAAAATTGTAATTCATAGCATAATATACAAAATGGGTGATGGACATCCACAAATTAATACATACCATATGAAATGTAACATATTATACTGAAAGGAATTTCTAGGAATATATGTACAGAATAATACGAAATGCTCAGAGACCAGGTTGCTCAATCAGAGAGAATAATCTGGCATGCTGACGGAGCCATAGCAGCAGCGGTATCTATTCAGGTCCTTCACCGCGGGATCTGAGCGCCTTAACTTTTCCCAACAATATATCCGACAACAACAGTCCCTTTCAACGGGTCTGACAGAGACAGAAGTTGGAACAAGGACAGCCGTTTAGCCACTGCCTCTTTGTGGAAAGCGCTTGGCTGTGGGTTTGTACTGTGTTTGAACCAAAGAGCAACCAGACCTGGGCAGTTTCTTGTACACACTCGAGAAAGAACACC
Organism: Oncorhynchus nerka; assembly: GCF_034236695.1. Classification (NCBI taxonomy): domain Eukaryota; kingdom Metazoa; phylum Chordata; class Actinopteri; order Salmoniformes; family Salmonidae; genus Oncorhynchus; species Oncorhynchus nerka. The sequence goes on from NC_088424.1 coordinate 37,059,222, forward strand.
TTTCACCTTTAAAGGTAGGTTTAGTCTCTGATTAATATATTTATATATTAGGTATATTTTTGTTACATTTGTCATAAATGTATAGTGGGCATAATGAATTTGAGCCTTGATACGCGTGAACAAATTATAAACTCTCACAAATGCTAAACTACTGCGTGCATTTATTTCTGCCCATATGCACCAGACAGGTGACTGATAGGGGACAGAAGTAGAGTAGCTGTTTCCTGTTTTGAGTTACGCAATAGTTTATAACTTTAACTTGTTTGCCAACAGTTGAGGTATTAGGTATGACATTTTATAATTATTATTTTTTAAATGTGTTTTAAATGCAACTTTTATTTAACTAGGCAACCCAGTAAAAACAAATTATTATTTACAATCACGGCCAAACCCGGACGACGCTCGGGCCATTTGTGTTCCGCCCTATGGGACTCCCAATCACTGCCGGATGTGACACAGTCCACAACGTTACACCATTCACTGCTGAAGTTTGTCAATGTGTCAGGGTATAAACTATTTGGACAAAGAAATTAAACTAAATAAACTACACAGGAAGGTTTTTTCTGCAGTTGCACCACTCACAGACATGCAAATAGACATGTCTCTTATTAGAGATGTGTCTAAATATGAATGCCATTGGTGTAGCCGCAGCATGTGCAGATGTGTTAACCAATGGAGCCTCTTGCCTCAGGGGTAGATATGTGAAACATCTGTGACATGCATTATGTGACATGCTGTGACTAATCTGCTACACAACCAGCACTCTGACTAATGACACTCCTGGACACACCCACCGTAGTGGGGAAATCCGATCCTCAAAAGGATTGACTTGCAACATTTACAGAACCAAGATTGTACAACTGCCAATGTTCTTGTGATGGTAGACCTGGGTTAGTTGTATTTGTGTGTGTGGACATGTTTAACTACACGTGTGGGGACCAGAAGTCCCCACAACAGTAGCACACAAACCAACGGTGGACATTTTTCCACCCCCTACAAGGAAAAAGGCTATTTCTAAGGGATTTAGGGTTAGAATTAGAGTTGAGGGTTAAATATTATGTTAGGGTTAGGTTTAGAGGTTAGGGAAAATAGGATTTTGAATGGAATCAATTGTGTTAGTAAAACAAGACTGTGTGAACTGAACAATATGTGTTTTTCACAATTTCTACCGCTATTTCCCCTGTCCTCACAGGATTTGGTATTCTGTGAGGATCTCTTTTTGTGTGGTTTTGTTAGGTCCAGACGAGTTGAAGTCGACACTCCTGCACCCCACTGAAAGCCTTTCATGCCCTCACATTACCATCACTATGGCTGTGACAGAGTTACTGCTGCGCAGACTGTAGCTCACATCACGCTCTTTAACCATACCTTTCTCTAGCTCTTCTCTTTCTTTCTCTCCCTCAAAATATGTCCCCCCTCTCCAGTGTTTCTCTCGCTCTCTCTCTTGCTCTCTCTCTCTCAGATGGGCCAAAGCAGTTAGCGGGCCAGTGCCTGTGCCTTTTCCCCATGCTATCCATCTTACCATAGACCCCCCCTCTCTCTCTCTCTGGTCTGTGCCATCCATCTTACCATAGACCCCCCCTCTCTCTCAGATGGGCCAAAGCAGTTAGCGGGCCAGTGCCTGTGCCTTTTCCCCATGCTATCCATCTTACCATAGACCCCCCCTCTCTCTCTCTCTCTCTCTCAGGTCCATGCCATCCATCTTACCATAGACCCCCTCCTCTCTCTCTCTTTCTCTCTCTCTTTCTCTCTCTCTCTCTCTTTCTCTCTCCTCCCTCTCTCTCTCTCTCAGGTCCGTGCCATCCATCTTACCATGGACTCCCTGCTGACAGAGGCCTGTAGAGAGATCAGAAGCCTGTGCTGTAGACTGGCTCAATCACACAGCCATCTATCCTCTGAACACAAAGTAGGCCTAACACGTAGCCTGGGTCTATGAGTGCCTCCTGCCTTCTCTCTACCGGACTGGATTTAACACAAACTGGATTGGATTTAACACAGACTGGACTGGATTTCCTTTTAAGAGACATTTGAGGAACTAAATTACATTTGACAAGGAATAAGCCATGTATCCTCTAGTGGTCGTACGTTTCTTTTGGCTCCTCCCTCTCGCTCTGACGCTGGATGCCCATTCGCCACTGGACTGCGTTCCGCGTAAAACTGTACCCTATCATAGTAAGTACTGCTCTTGCATTTAAGTGCGTCCATCAATATTTATTCACTGCTTCTGTCTATACTGTTTGTGAATATATGTACATATTATATTACTGCTACAGCCACAACCAGGTGTCATTTGGATTAGGGGAAGGTTTATGTAACTGTCATATGTGGCAAAAAATAGTTTACATAACTATCATCCGGTGTAACTGCAGGTGTCTTCGTGAGTAACTATTGGTGTCACTCCGTACGACTTCCTGTATCATTCAATGTCACTCATTCTGCTGTACTAGGAGAGAATGGTCGTATGTTCGGTGAAGAGGGTGTGTGGAACTACTCCACCATGCTGCTGAGAGAGGACCTGGGTCTGTTGCTGCTGGGAGCCAGGGAGAACATCTACGCCCTGGACATCAACAACATCTCCAACAAGAAGTCCTCCGTAAGAACACTGAAGTATTACAGTTTAACAGATTGCTTTGGCACTTACACTGACAGCTATGAAAGGATGTCCCGGAAGACTCATGTCTCATGTTCAACATGCCTTTGCAGCAGCGACTCTTCCTGGTGTTGGGTTCTAAATGAAGAGTAAAAACTCTTGGACGATTAGAAAATCTCAAACCAAGTTTATTCACCCAATGGGTCACACAGCTGCATAAGACCAAGACATTCACATGAGCATTGGTATTTAACCCTTCCTCCTATGCTGAGTCTCCTGATAAACATCTGAACAGCCAATGCATCTCTGTTGCTAGACAGAACTTTAGTGATATCTGTTCTTCCTCACTTCATCTGACCTGACCTCGACCCAAATTCCTCACTCCTCCCCAACTCACGGCTGTCCTTTTGACTTGTACCAGATTGTGGCCCTTCTCCTTTCCATAGGAGCCCCGGTGTCTAACAATAACATATTCTGACAGTTTAAACACTTTTAAAAACATTACAATACATTCACAGATTTGACAACACACTGTGTGCCCTCAGGCCCCTACTCCACCACTACCACATATCTACAGTAATAAATCTATGTGTGTGTGTGTGTGTGTGTATAAATGTGTCTGTGCCTATGTTTGTGTGGCTTCACAGTCACAGCTGTTCTATAAGGTGTATTTTGATCTGTTTTTTAAATCTAATTTTACTGCTTGCGTCAGTTACTTGATGTGGAATAGAGTTCCATGTAGTCATGGCTCTATGTAGTACTGTGCGCCTCTCGTAGTCTGTTCTGGACTTGGGGACTGTGAAGAGACTTCTTGTGGGGCATGCATGGGTGGCCGAGCTATGCACCAGTAGTTCAAACAGACTGCTCGGTGCATTCAACATGTCAATACCTCTCGTAAAGTGTTAATCTTCCAACTTTATCTTCCATGTCTTTTTCAGGTAAGTTGGAAAGTGACAGAGAAGCAGCAGAAGGAGTGCAGCTCCAAGGGGAAAAATCAGGTCGGTCCAGACCAGTCAGTGAACTGATGCTTTCTCTGCACATTTCATGGAGCTTTCCCGTTTAATTTGTATATACATATGTGCATTCTATGCAGATAGCTAAATAAGAAGATACTGTGTTGCAGATAGAGTGTCAGAATTACATCAGGGTCCTGCATACGATGGAGGATGGCAGGATGTATGTGTGTGGGACCAAGGCCTTCAACCCAGAGTGTGACTACATGGTGAGTCAATGGAAACACAACACTCCTTATGATCAACTCCGGTCATAACCTGTAATAGTAGATATCATTCACAAGTGTACCGCTCATCTCTGTCCTTTCAGTCGTACAAAGACGGAGAGCTGACTCTGGAAAACAAGGCAGAGGATGGCAAAGGGAAGTGTCCCTTCGATCCATTCCAGAGATTCTCTTCCATCATGATCGGTGAGTAACTACTGTCAGGAATCCGGGAATATCAATCTCCTTAAAGTCAGAAAAGGCTAGGTTAAGTGATGCAGGTCTGATATTCCTGATCTGATGGCTTGTTTGAGTTGAACCCTCTAGACCCACAATGCTCTCAGGTGAGGACCTGTGCTCAGGTCATGTCTAGATGGGATACAGCTTTTGTCAATTTGACGTTAAAAGTGTTCTCACTTTGTTAGCTAACTCAAACCCTTTTCCTAAACTTAACCTTCTCCTCAAACCTGCTATGTTAATTCTTCTTACCTGCTGCATAAGTTCTCCCAACCTGCTACAAAAAGTATGTTTTTGACAAAAGCTATATCTCTTCTAGACAAAACCCTCTATTCAGCCACATCAATGAACTTCCTGGGTTCTGAGCCTGTGGTGATGCGCAGCTCTCCCTCCTCCATACGCACTGAGTTCAAGAGCTCCTGGCTACACGGTAAGACAGTCTTCTTTCAACTCCCTTTTCTTTGTTTTTCAACAAGAGGTTAAGTCTTTATAGCCTGGTCCCCGATCTGTCTGTGCCGTCTTGCCAGCTCTTATAATGGAAACATAAGGAGTTGGCAAGACAGCACAAACAGATCCTAGAACAGGCTGAAGTCTTTAGGTTGATGTCTACTACATTTGTCTTTGTCAGAGCCCAACTTCATCTCCATGGCCCAGATGCCAGAGAGTAGGAACAGCTTAACAGGTGACGATGACAAGGTCTACCTGTTCTTCACTGAGACCGCTGTGGAGTACGACTTCTACAGCAAACTGGTGGTGTCCCGCGTAGCACGTGTCTGCAAGGTGTGTGTCCCACTGTGGCATTGAGAATTACTTCTCTCCTTAAAGGGTCTTTGGGTGCTTGTATTCTGTGAATATATACCCTTATTGTCTAATGGCAGCTTCATGTAAATCTCTGTCTCTGTGTCTCAGGGGGACCTTGGGGGCCAGAGGACCCTGCAGAAGAAGTGGACGTCGTTTCTAAAGGCCCGTGTGGACTGTCCTGTTCTTGAATCCCAGCTACCCTACATCATACAGGACACCTACCGCTGGTGTGAGGAGGGAGACTGGAGAAGCTGTGTGTTCTATGCTGTATTCACATCACAGTCGTAAGTTGAACTCTGAAGTGTGTGTATGAGTGTGTGTGTGTTTTGCTTATGTGAGCACCACGATGGATGGACCTGACTGTTTTAGTTTGTGTGTGTGGACCTCTCTGCAGTGTGTGTCTCTAATGTTGTATTCCAGGGACAGGGTGAACCTCTGCAGTGTGTGTCTCTAATGCTCTGTGTGGTTGTATTCCAGGGACAGGGTGGACCTCTCTGCAGTGTGTGTCTCTAATGTTGTATTCCAGGGACAGGGTGGACCTCTGCAGTGTGTGTCTCTAATGTTGTATTCCAGGGACAGGGTGGACCTCTGCAGTGTGTGTCTCTAATGCTCTGTGTGGTTGTATTCCAGGGACAGGGTGGACCTCTCTGCAGTGTGTGTCTCTAATGCTCTGTGTGGTTGTATTCCAGGGACAGTGTGTCTCTAATGCTCTGTGTGGTTGTATTCCAGGGACAGGGTGGACCTCTCTGCAGTGTGTGTCTCTAATGCTCTGTGTGGTTGTATTCCAGGGACAGGGTGGACCTCTCTGCAGTGTGTGTCTCTAATGCTCTGTGTGGTTGTATTCCAGGGACAGGGTGGACCTCTCTGCAGTGTGTGTCTCTAATGCTCTGTGTGGTTGTATTCCAGGGACAGGGTGGACCTCTCTGCAGTGTGTGTCTCTAATGCTCTGTGTGGTTGTATTCCAGGGACAGGGTGGACCTCTCTGCAGTGTGTGTCTCTAATGCTCTGTGTGGTTGTATTCCAGGGACAGGGTGGACCTCTCTGCAGTGTGTGTCTCTAATGCTCTGTGTGGTTGTATTCCAGGGACAGGGTGGACCTCTCTGCAGTGTGTGTCTCTAATGCTCTGTGTGGTTGTATTCCAGGGACAGGGTGGACCTCTCTGCAGTGTGTGTCTCTAATGCTCTGTGTGGTTGTATTCCAGGGACAGGGTGGACCCCTTTGCAGTGTGTGTCTCTAATGCTTTGTGTGGTTGTATTCCAGGGACAGGGTGGACCTCTCTGCAGTGTGTGTCTCTAATGCTCTGTGTGGTTGTATTCCAGGGACAGGGTGGACCTCCCTGCAGTGTGTGTCTCTAATGCTCTGTGTGGTTGTATTCCAGGGACAGGGTGGACCTCTCTGCAGTGTGTGTCTCTAATGCTCTGTGTGGTTGTATTCCAGGGACAGGGTGGACCTCTCTGCAGTGTGTGTCTCTAATGCTCTGTGTGGTTGTATTCCAGGGACAGGGTGGACCTCTCTGCAGTGTGTGTCTCTAATGCTTTGTGTGGTTGTATTCCAGGGACAGGGTGGACCTCTCTGCAGTGTGTGTCTCTAATGCTCTGTGTGGTTGTATTCCAGGGACAGGGTGGACCTCTCTGCAGTGTGTGTCTCTAATGCTCTGTGTGGTTGTATTCCAGGGACAGGGTGGACCTCTCTGCAGTGTGTGTCTCTAATGCTCTGTGTGGTTGTATTCCAGGGACAGGGTGGACCTCCCTGCAGTGTGTGTCTCTAATGCTCTGTGTGGTTGTATTCCAGGGACAGGGTGGACCTCTCTGCAGTGTGTGTCTCTAATGCTCTGTGTGGTTGTATTCCAGGGACAGGGTGGACCTCTCTGCAGTGTGTGTCTCTAATGCTCTGTGTGGTTGTATTCCAGGGACAGGGTGGACCTCTCTGCAGTGTGTGTCTCTAATGCTTTGTGTGGTTGTATTCCAGGGACAGGGTGGACCTCTCTGCAGTGTGTGTCTCTAATGCTCTGTGTGGTTGTATTCCAGGGACAGGGTGGACCTCTCTGCAGTGTGTGTCTCTAATGCTCTGTGTGGTTGTATTCCAGGGACAGGGTGGACCTCTCTGCAGTGTGTGTCTCTAATGCTCTGTGTGGTTGTATTCCAGGGACAGGGTGGACCTCTCTGCAGTGTGTGTCTCTAATGCTTTGTGTGGTTGTATTCCAGGGACAGGGTGGACCTCTCTGCAGTGTGTGTCTCTAATGCTCTGTGTGGTTGTATTCCAGGGACAGGGTGGACCTCTGCAGTGTGTGTCTCTAATGCTCTGTGTGGTTGTATTCCAGGGACAGAGTGGACCTCTCTGCAGTGTGTGCATACAGGGTGTTGGACATCGGCAGGGTGTTCTCCGAGGGGAAGTACAAGACCCCGGTAACCGTGGAAACGTCCTTTGTGAAGTGGGTGATGTACAGTGGTGCCGTGCCCTCCCCCAGACCTGGAGCTGTGAGTCAGACTGACTCTTCTTTTCCTTTTGTCTTCTCTCTCTTCCTGTAACATTTCTTTCATTATGATTTTTATTCACAGTCTTTCCCTTCAGATTATCTATAGATTTTCAACAGACCAACCTAACCTTGAAAGTTTCCTGATTAAAGTTGTACGTTCTTCCAGGCTTGAATAAACCCTCCCTCCTCTCCCACTCCCCTTTCCAGTGTATAGATGACGAGGCTCGTAACCAGGGAATCAGTCAAACTCTGGACCTGCCAGACCGGACCCTGCAGTTCATTAGAGACCGGCCCCTCATGGACCAGGCTGTTCTGCCCATGGGAGAGCGCCCCTTGCTGGTCAGGAGAGGCACTGCCTTCACACGCATCATAGTACACAGAACACAGGCCCTGGACGGGAAGAAATACCATGTCATGTTCATAGGCACAGGTGTGTGTTTAATAACTCTGAACCACTGTGTATGGCTTAGTTGCCCACATACAGTATCAGCACTGGTGTGTGTTTAATAACTCTGAACCACTGTGTATGGCTTAGTTGCCCACATACAGTATCAGCACAGGTGTGTGTTTAATAACTCAACCACTGTGTATGGCTTAGTTGCCCACATACAGTATCAGCACAGGTGTGTGTTTAATAACTCTGAACCACTGTGTATGGCTTAGTTGCCCACATACAGTATCAGTACTGGTGTGTGTTTAATAACTCTGAACCACTGTGTATGGCTTAGTTGCCCACATACAGTATCAGCACAGGTGTGTGTTTAATAACTCTGAACCACTGTGTATGGCTTAGTTGCCCACATACAGTATCAGTACTGATGTGTGTTTAATAACTCTGAACCACTGTGTATGGCTTAGTTGCCCACATACAGTATCAGTACTGATGTGTGTTTAATAACTCTGAACCACTGTGTATGGCTTAGTTGCCCACATACAGTATCAGTACTGATGTGTGTTTAATAACTCTGAACCACTGTGTATGGCTTAGTTGCCCACATACAGTATCAGCACAGGTGTGTGTTTAATAACTCTGAACCACTGTGTATGGCTTAGTTGCCCACATACAGTATCAGTACTGATGTGTGTTTAATAACTCTGAACCACTGTGTATGGCTTAGTTGCCCACATACAGTATCAGCACAGGTGTGTGTTTAATAACTCTGAACCACTGTGTATGGCTTAGTTGCCCACATACAGTATCAGCACAGGTGTGTGTTTAATAACTCAACCACTGTGTATGGCTTAGTTGCCCACATACAGTATCAGCACTGGTGTGTGTTTAATAACTCTGAACCACTGTGTATGGCTTAGTTGCCCACATACAGTATCAGTACTGATGTGTGTTTAATAACTCTGAACCACTGTGTATGGCTTAGTTGCCCACATACAGTATCAGCACTGGTGTGTGTTTAATAACTCTGAACCACTGTGTATGGCTTAGTTGCCCACATACAGTATCAGTACTGATGTGTGTTTAATAACTCTGAACCACTGTGTATGGCTTAGTTGCCCACATACAGTATCAGCACTGGTGTGTGTTTAATAACTCTGAACCACTGTGTATGGCTTAGTTGCCCACATACAGTATCAGTACTGATGTGTGTTTAATAACTCTGAACCACTGTGTATGGCTTAGTTGCCCACATACAGTATCAGCACTGGTGTGTGTTTAATAACTCTGAACCACTGTGTATGGCTTAGTTGCCCACATACAGTATCAGCACTGGTGTGTGTTTAATAACTCTGAACCACTGTGTATGGCTTAGTTGCCCACATACAGTATCAGCACTGGTGTGTGTTTAATAACTCTGAACCACTGTGTATGGCTTAGTTGCCCACATACAGTATCAGCACTGGTGTGTGTTTAATAACTCTGAACCACTGTGTATGGCTTAGTTGCCCACATACAGTATCAGTACTGATGTGTGTTTAATAACTCTGAACCACTGTGTATGGCTTAGTTGCCCACATACAGTATCAGCACTGGTGTGTGTTTAATAACTCTGAACCACTGTGTATGGCTTAGTTGCCCACATACAGTATCAGTACTGATGTGTGTTTAATAACTCTGAACCACTGTGTATGGCTTAGTTGCCCACATACAGTATCAGCACTGGTGTGTGTTTAATAACTCTGAACCACTGTGTATGGCTTAGTTGCCCACATACAGTATCAGCACTGGTGTGTGTTTAATAACTCTGAACCACTGTGTATGGCTTAGTTGCCCACATACAGTATCAGCACTGGTGTGTGTTTAATAACTCTGAACCACTGTGTATGGCTTAGTTGCCCACATACAGTATCAGCACTGGTGTGTGTTTAATAACTCAACCACTGTGTATGGCTTAGTTGCCCACATACAGTATCAGCACAGGTGTGTGTTTAATAACTCTGAACCACTGTGTATGGCTTAGTTGCCCACATACAGTATCAGCACTGATGTGTGTTTCGTGTCTCAGAGGGTGGCAGCGTGTTGAAAGCGCTTAACTACGATAAGGAGATGTTCATCATCGAGGAAGTGCAGCTCTTCCAGCCCCGTGAGCCAATCAAAGTCCTCCGTTTCTCCAACACAACGGTAACGTAAAGCTCTATTTCTTGTCTGTTCGGCAGCTGAAATCTGCTGTACAGTATGTATGGTAGTGTAACGTGTGTGTGTGTGTGTGTGTGTGTGTGTGTGTGTGTGTGTGTGTGTGTGTGTGTGTGTGTGTGTGTGTGTGTGTGTGTAACGTGTGTGTGTGTAACGTGTGTGTGTGTGTGTGTGTGTGTGTAGGGTCAGCTGTACGCAGGCTCTGAGTACGGTGCTGTTCAGATGCCGTTTAGTAGCTGTGGTCGCTCTCGCACCTGTGTGGACTGTGTCCTGGCCAGAGACCCTTACTGTGTCTGGGACAGAACTACAGCCCAGTGTATCTCCCTGTCTACAGCTAACACAGACAGGTATGGTGCTGCATAAACCAATTGTACTTTTTCCTTTGATTACTTTTAAACCATGTAGAAGAACAGAGATCTGATGTACTGTTGGTTAACTCCCTGAACACCTTCCCGTTTCTGTCTCAGTGAACTGATCCAAAGTTTATGGGTTGGAGACTTCTCTCTCTGCCCCGCCTCAGGTGAGTGTATGTGTGTCTATTCTATCTTTTCTGTGTGTGTCTGTCTGTGTGTTTTCTAACCAATACATTCTCTTCCAGACCCTGTGAAGACTGTTAATCAGACCATGTGGCTGGGTGGCAACGTAAAGCTCCAGTGCCCCCCCACTTCCAACCTGGCAGAGACCCACTGGGTGAAAGACTCCCTGCCCCTGCCCTCCTCACCCCGCAACCAGATCCTCCGAGACAGCCTCCTTATCCTCAACGCCTCTGCCTCTGACACTGGCCGCTACTGCTGTCTGTCCTTGGAGCGTTCCCACAGCGGGAAGTACACCACCACCGTGGCTGAGTACCAGCTTAGAGTAGGTCTAGAAGGGCTCTCACTCAGACCTGAAGCCCGGACCGAGGGCCCTTCCCTGGCAGCGCTGCAGGTGTCAGTGGCCTTCCTAGCGATTCTGCTGGCTGTCCTGCTGGGGTGGAACCTGTACAAGGGACACCTGTCCCTGCCTGGGCCCTGTGGGAGAGTAATAGGAGCAGGGAGAGGGCAGAACCAAGGTGCCCCAGAGGAGGGGGCTGCTCACATTGCCATGGCCCACCTAGAGGTCTCAGAGCCTGGGGAGGCGGAGAGCAAGGCCCTGGTGTCTGGAGAAGGAAACTGCACCAGTAATAACAACCACTCTACTGGGGAGGTGGCATTAGGAGGGGGTGATGAGGGCGAGGGGGAAGCCGGAGTTACTTTCCCCTCATTGCAGTTCATTGATGATGAATCAGAGATATGATCTTACTGCCAATGGTATTTCAGTTTGCTTTATTTTTTGACTGTATGCAGTCGGTATTCAACGGGGCTGAACAGTATGCAGCAGATAAACTGTGACTAGATCAGACCAACACACCTGTAATGTTTTGTACAAAGCGGTTGGAAGAGAACTGTATTGTTTGTGAAACTATGGTTGCGTTCTGCTGACGAAGACATCATTGACTGTGTCATCGACTGACAGATTGCTATAACATATATGGTTAGCTGATATGTTAAATACCTATCCGAGCGTTGTAAGATCTGGCAGGCGTCAGCAACGCCTGAGCAGAGGAACACACCCTATGATTCTGTTACCAGCCAATCAGACCCAGCTTTTCCTGCTCTAGTGCTGGATTGGTCAAGTTGAACTGTGGTGGAGGGGACTGGTTATCAAACTTGTTTTAGATTTACGAGCACCTAAAGCATTAGAAACTTGTGACCCACTCAAATGAACGACCATCTCTGCCAGTATCCAGCACCCACCTCTAACAAGCACTGAGAGAGAACTACAAGGATAGGTAGGAATTATCCTAAGTAAAATATTGTCATATCAATCCTATTAATTGAATATCTTATTTTTCTCAGTGAGTCATCCACTTTATTCCAGAATGTTTTGTTAGGTGGTCGCTCTCTCTCGTGCCATTTCTAACCTGTCGAAGTACGTGCCTTCTCAGGATCCTGGTAACTGTATCGTGTCAGTGTTGTCTTTATTAAAACTCTTTCTACTTTCATTGTTTTTGGTGTCACCAATGTGTGTGTATATAGAATAGCCAATAGGCTTGACAGGTTTCCACCTGGGGCAGGAGTGGACTTGCTAACATTGGGGGTTAATTAGTCTTAAATGGAACAGCTGTGGATAGGTCAGCGGTACAGTTAGGGGTGGATTCAATCTGTATCGCTGAACTTCAGCGCTATAGTGGCCAAATCTTCGATTGAGAAAACATATGCAGAGTTTATGGTGAATGAGATTACAGATGGAATCCTGCCCTTAGCCAATGGTAAAGGAGATACTTTACTCAGTGATTTGTTGACATACTGACTGAGGCATACTTAATGCCACTGAGGAAAATGTAAGTTAAGATGTTTCTTTAATTGAATATGATTTATTAGAAAGTTTTACCTCTAACAGCTCTGATTGCATCAAATGGAAGCCAGCTAGGAAAATAATCTTTAATATGTCATTTCAGAGACAGGTACAGTTGAAGTCAGAAGTTCATATACACTTAGGTTGGAGTCATTGGCAAGGCAGTTAAGGACATTACTTTGTGCATGACAAGTAATTTTTCCAACAATTGTTTACAGACAGATTATTTCCCTTATTCACTGTATCACAATTCCAGTGGGTCAGAAGTTTACTTACACTAAGTTGACTGTGCCTTTACACAGGTAGGAAAATTCCAGAAAATGATGTCATGGCCTTAGAAGCTTCTGATAGGCTAATTGACATATGATGGGGTGACAGGGTAGCCTAGTGGTTAGAGCGTTGGACTAGTAACCGGAAGGTTGCAAGTTCAAACCCCCCGAGCTGACAAGGTACAAATCTGTCGTTTTGCCCCTGAACAGGCAGTTAACCCACTGTTCCTAGGCAGTCATTGAAAATAAGAATTTGTTCTTAACTGACTTGCCTGGTTAAATAAAGGTAAAAAAATAAAATTAAATGAGTCAATTGGAGGTGTACCTGTGGATGTATTTCAAGGCCTACCATCAAACTCAGTACCTCTTTGCTTGACACAAAAAAAAAATTATTATTATTATAGACCTCCACAGGTCTGATTTATCCTTGGGAGCAATTTCCAAACACCTGAAGGTACCACGTTCATCTGTACAAACAATAGTACGCAAGTATAAACACCATGGGACCACGCAGCCGTCATACCACTCAGGAAGGAGACGCGTTCTGTCTCCTAGAGGTGAACGTACTCCGGTGCAAAAACTGTAAATCAATCCCAGAACAACAGCAAAGGACCTTGTGAAGATGCTGGAGGAAACAGGTACAAAAGTATCTATATCCTCATAACCTGAAAGGCTGCTCAGCAAGGAAGAAGCCACTTCTCCAAAACCGCCATAGAAAAGCCAGACTACAGTTTGCAACTGCACATGGCGACAAAGATCGTACTTTTTTGAGAAATGCCCTCTGGGCTGATGAAACAAAAATAGAACTGTTTGGCCATAATGACCATTGTTATGTTTGGAGAGAAAAGGGGGAGGCTTGCAAGCCGAAGAACACCATCCCAACAGTGAAGCACGGGGGTGGCAGCATCATGTTGTGGGGGTGCTTTGCTGCAGGAGGGACTGGTGCACTTCACAAAATAGATGGCTTCATGAGGAAAGAAGGAAAATGATGTGGATATATTGAACATCTCAAGACATCAGTCAGGAAGTTAAGCTTGGTTGCAAATGGATCTTCCAAATGGACAATGACCCCAAGCATACTTCCAAAGTTGAGGCAAAATGGCTCAAGGACAACAAAGTCAAGGTATTGGAGTGGCCATCACAAAGCCCTGACCTCAATCCCATAGAAAATGTGCGGGCAGAACTGATAAAGTGTGTGCGAGCAAGGAGGCCTACAAACCTGACTCAGTTACTCCAGCTCTGTCAGGAGGAATGGGCCAAAATTCACCCAGCTTATTGTGGGAAGCTTGTGGAAAGCTACCTGAAACATTTGACCCAAGTTAAACAATTTAAAGTCAATGCTACCAAATACTAATTGAGTGTATGTAACCTTCTGACCCACTGGGAATGTGTTGTAAGTCGCTCTGGATAAGAGTGTCTGCTAAATGACTTAAATGTAAATGTAATGAAAGAAATAAAAGCTGAAATAAATAATTCTCTACTATTATTCTGACAATTCACATTCTTAAAATAAAGTGGTGATCCTAACTGACCTAAAACAGGGAATTTTTACTAGGATGATTAAATGTCAGGAATTGTGAAAAACTGAGTTTAAATGTATTTGGCTAAGGTGTATGTAAACTTCCAACTTCAACTGTACATTGAAAAGCAGTAGCTGATCAAACAAATAGAAACCATTCTTTGTGACAACGGAATGGTCTGGGTTGCCGTAGTGATAACAAAGAGAAAGGTTAACACTAAGACAACCAATAAAAACACAACAGATACAAAGTACATTAACATTGCATATCTATGGTTAAAACCTGGCAGTCTGAGGTTCCCAGTCTGGGTTGGTGTTGGACAGGTAGCCAGTTCTATCTCCTGTAGCGGTACCTCTTGAAGTGGAACCACAGCTGGAAAATCCCATTGGCGAACTGACAGCGGAACCCATGACGGTGAGAGTACTCCCACTCGCGGTTCACGATCTTAAAGGCAATGTCCTCATATGGCGGGCCCGCGTGGAACCGCAGAACCCCAAAGTCCTTGTTGTCAGGACTGGGTTCTAGGAAGTACTGCGGCGTGGAACGTTTGTTGATCAGGTCCGGGTAGAAGATGTTGAACTTGTAGCCCTGGACAATCTTAGGCGGAGGGTTGTCGAAGTCGTAATGCGTCTGGTTATATTTGTTCCACTCAAAGCCTGTGTGGACCCTGTTGAAGAAGCGTGGTTTCCGGGGACGGTATTTGTCGGCCCACAGGTACATCTTGCCCGTTAGGGGAAGCTCCACGCTAAACTGAGCCTCGTCCCCGCCCATGCCCTGTTTGGCACGACGCACAAACTCATCCTCCGCATTCTCATTGGCATCACCTGGAGAACAAGAGGAGAGAGAGAGATTAATATGACGATAGGTAGAGATGTCTGAGTGTTTCTGTGTGTGTTGATGCAAAGCCACTTACCTGTGACGGCGAGCTGTCTGCGTGAGAGGTGTAGTTTTTGTGTGTCTTCATCAGGTGTGATGGTGTGTGTGTCCAGCGGTAGCTCTGAGGGCAGCAGCAGGGTGGGACTGTAGCGGCCAGAGTCATACTCTGCCTGGCTCTGCTGGATCAAATCCTCCTCGGTCAGAACGGCCTCTACCACCTCACCCTTCTCCTCTCCCTCCTTCTCAACATCTCCCTCTGTGGATGGGCCTGCCACTTGGTCATCCTTCTCTGTAGCGCTCTTCTGATTGGCGGAAGGGGAGGAAGAGGCGGCGCCAGGCTCCTTTGAGGGAGGGTCTTCTTTCTCGGTCCTGTGGAGAAGAAACAGAGGAGGCAAAGGTCAAACCTTGTGTACATGAGCATGTAAAGAAAGAGGTTGAAGGTGAAACCTCTGTGTGTCCGCCCATGTACTCACACATCCTCTTCCTCAGGCTCCTCTTTGATAATGGGGAAGAGAGGCACACTCTCCACTCCCTGCTCCTGTTTCAGCTTGAACAGCTTCTGACGCAACACATCCTGGTGCCTCTCTCTCAACCTATAACACAGATAGGGATGGTTAACACACACACACACAGAAATGCCAGAGACCGGTAGGGTAAGTGTGCATACCCACACACACCGGTCCTCACCGTGCTCGGCCCATGAAGACCCTGACTTGCTGCATCAGACTCTCCCAGTAGCCTATGTCCAGGTTGGATCCCCCAGCTCGGATCTTAGTCTCCATGTTGAGGTTCAGCGCCTGGAGCTGGCTGTACGTCTTTCCCTTAAACACTATCTGAACATCGGTGCTCACTGACGTGTTAATGCCATCACGACGGTCACCTGGGGACGAGGGAGACAACATCAGACTGGGGCTGTGCAAGAAATGGCCCCATATGCCCCATAGAGTACACTACTTTTGACCAGGGGACCATTTTGGACACATCCTAGGAGAGGGACAAGGGGAGAAATGCCTAGGTGTAGGCACAGAGGATAGAGGTTGATGGTGGAATGCCAAGACAGAATATGGGCCAATGAGAGAGAGCGCTACTGAGATGTTACTGTAGTTTGGCCTATCGGAGGTGGTGCTGCTGCTGTACCTGGGCCTTTTCCAGATGCCTCCAGTTTCCGGAGCTTGCTTATCTCGTCCTCTGTGATGGTGGTCATGTCCCTCCAGTAGTCCACATTCTTGCCCTGCTCCAGCTCCATGTACACCTACAGGGAAAATGCACACACACACGTCACACACAGACATGTCACACAGTCTCTCTCTTCCGCTACAAACCACAATTGATAGAAACAGTTCTAAGAACATTGAACAAACACACACACCAGGGTTTCAGTTAGGAAAATGTGGTGCCGGACAACCTGACAGGCAAAACATGTACCGGTATTTACCAGACATCCTAATGCGTTGTCTGTGTGACGCATTAGAGCGTCCACCCAATTCATCTTAACAGAATAGAAATGAGCCTGTAAAGTTGTAAAAAATATATAACAATGTTCTTATACCAAAATGACAGGTTTTACTGAAAAGCAAAACATTTCCTGTTGCATCTTTACCCCTTCTAGAAATCAGAAATTAATATAGATTTTTTAAAGACGAAAAAGACATTTACCCTAGAAAAAGTCACCTACACAGTAATAAAACTTAAATATAATAATTTGTGAACGACCTGTCCTATAGGCTATTTGTATGAACATGTTTATTAATAAAGAAAAAAAAACAGCTGTTTTCAAAAACAATCTAGGCCTCTCTAATTGAACTTTTAATTTTAAATAGGCCTAATAAATAACAACTGGGGAGAGGTGTTGGAGGAACACCAGGGCCGGTCTGCCCCACTCCCACTGCCATTCAGCACCACAGCAGGGGAAAGAGGCCTAATAAATAACAACTGGGGAGAGGTGTTGGAGGAACACCAGGGCCGGTCTGCCCCACTCCCACTGCCATTCAGCACCACAGCAGGGGAAAGAGGCCTAATAAATAACAACTGGGGAGAGGTGTTGGAGGAACACCAGGGCCGGTCTGCCCCACTCCCGCTGCCATGCAGCACCACAGCAGGGGAAAGAGGCCTAATAAATAACAACTGGGGAGAGGTGTTGGAGGAACACCAGGGTCTGCCCCACTCCCACTGCCATGCAGCACCACAGCAGGGGAAAGAGGCCTAATAAATAACAACTGGGGAGAGGTGTTGGAGGAACACCAGGGTCTGCCCCACTCCCACTGCCATGCAGCACCACAGCAGGGGAAAGAGGCCTAATAAATAACAACTGGGGAGAGGTGTTGGAGGAACACCAGGGCCGGTCTGCCCCACTCCCACTGCCATTCAGCACCACAGCAGGGGAAAGAGGCCTAATAAATAACAACTGGGGAGAGGTGTTGGAGGGAACACCAGGGTCTGCCCCACTCCCACTGCCATTCAGCACCACAGCAGGGGAAAGAGGCCTAATAAATAACAACTGGGGAGAGGTGTTGGAGGGAACACCAGGGCCGGTCTGCCCCACTCCCACTCAGCACCACAGCAGGGGAAAGAGGCCTAATAAATAACAACTGGGGAAAGGTGTTGGAGGAACACCAGGGCCGGTCTGCCCCACTCCCACTGCCATTCAGCACCACAGCAGGGGAAAGAGGCCTAATAAATAACAACTGGGGAGAGGTGTTGGAGGGAACACCAGGGCCGGTCTGCCCCACTCCCACTCAGCACCACAGCAGGGGAAAGAGGCCTAATAAATAACAACTGGGGAGAGGTGTTGGAGGAACACCAGGGTCTGCCCCACTCCCACTGCCATTCAGCACCACAGCAGGGGAAAGAGGCCTAATAAATAACAACTGGGGAGAGGTGTTGGAGGAACACCAGGGCCGGTCTGCCCCACTCCCACTGCCATGCAGCACCACAGCAGGGGAAAGAGGCCTAATAAATAACAACTGGGGAGAGGTGTTGGAGGAACACCAGGGTCTGCCCCACTCCCACTGCCATTCAGCACCACAGCAGGGAAAGAGGCCTAATAAAGAGGTGTTGGAGGAACACCAGGGTCTGCCCCACTAACAGCACCACAGGGGAGAGGTGTTGGGGAGGAACACCAGGGCCGGTCTGCCCCACTCCCACTGCCATTCAGCACCACAGCAGGGGAAAGAGGCCTAATAAATAACAACTGGGGAGAGGTGTTGGAGGAACACCAGGGTCTGCCCCACTCCCACTGCCATTCAGCACCACAGCAGGGGAAAGAGGCCTAATAAATAACAACTGGGGAGAGGTGTTGGAGGAACACCAGGGCCGGTCTGCCCCACTCCCACTCATGCAGCACCACAGCAGGGGAAAGAGGCCTAATAAATAACAACTGGGGAGAGGTGTTGGAGGAACACCAGGGCCGGTCTGCCCCACTCCCACTGCCATTCAGCACCACAGCAGGGGAAAGAGGCCTAATAAATAACAACTGGGGAGAGGTGTTGGAGGCAACAGCAGGGGAAAGAGGCCTAATAAATAACAACTGGGGAGAGGTGTTGGAGGAACACCAGGGTCTGCCCCACTCCCACTGCCATTCAGCACCACAGCAGGGGAAAGAGGCCTAATAAATAACAACTGGGAGAGGTGTTGGAGGAACACCAGGGCCGGTCTGCCCCACTCCCACTGCCATGCAGCACCACAGCAGGGGAAAGAGGCCTAATAAATAACAACTGGGGAGAGGTGTTGGAGGAACACCAGGGTCTGCCCCACTCCCACCCCCTGCCATGCAGCACCACAGCAGGGGAAAGAGGCCTAATAAATAACAACTGGGGAGAGGTGTTGGAGGAACACCAGGGCCGGTCTGCCCCACTCCCACTGCCATTCAGCACCACAGCAGGGGAAAGAGGCCTAATAAATAACAACTGGGGAGAGGTGTTGGAGGAACACCAGGGCCGGTCTGCCCCACTCCCACTGCCATTCAGCACCACAGCAGGGGAAAGAGGCCTAATAAATAACAACTGGGGAGAGGTGTTGGAGGAACACCAGGGCCGGTCTGCCCCACTCCCACTGCCATTCAGCACCACAGCAGGGGAAAGAGGCCTAATAAATAACAACTGGGGAGAGGTGTTGGAGGAACACCAGGGAGAGGTGTTGGTCTGCCCCACTCCCACTGCCATTCAGCACCACAGCAGGGGAAAGAGGCCTAATAAATAACAACTGGGGAGAGGTGTTGGAGGAACACCAGGGCCGGTCTGCCCCACTCCCACTGCCATTCAGCACCACAGCAGGGGAAAGAGGCCTAATAAATAACAACTGGGGAGAGGTGTTGGAGGAACACCAGGGCCGTCTGCCCCACTCCCACTGCCATTCAGCACCACAGCAGGGGAAAGAGGCCTAATAAATAACAACTGGGGAGAGGTGTTGGAGGAACACCAGGGCCGGTCTGCCCCACTCCCACTGCCATTCAGCACCACAGCAGGGGAAAGAGGCCTAATAAATAACAACTGGGGAGAGGTGTTGGAGGAACACCAGGGCCGGTCTGCCCCACTCCCACTGCCATTCAGCACCACAGCAGGGGAAAGAGGCCTAATAAATAACAACTGGGGAGAGGTGTTGGAGGAACACCAGGGCCGGTCTGCCCCACTCCCACTGCCATTCAGCACCACAGCAGGGGAAAGAGGCCTAATAAATAACAACTGGGGAGAGGTGTTGGAGGAACACCAGGGCCGGTCTGCCCCACTCCCACTGCCATTCAGCACCACAGCAGGGGAAAGAGGCCTAATAAATAACAACTGGGGAGAGGTGTTGGAGGAACACCAGGGTCTGCCCCACTCCCACTGCCATTCAGCACCACAGCAGGGGAAAGAGGCCTAATAAATAACAACTGGGGAGAGGTGTTGGAGGAACACCAGGGCCGGTCTGCCCCACTCCCACTGCCATTCAGCACCACAGCAGGGGAAAGAGGCCTAATAAATAACAACTGGGGAGAGGTGTTGGAGGAACACCAGGGCCGGTCTGCCCCACTCCCACTGCCATTCAGCACCACAGCAGGGGAAAGAGGCCTAATAAATAACAACTGGGGAGAGGTGTTGGAGGAACACCAGGGCCGGTCTGCCCCACTCCCACTGCCATTCAGCACCACAGCAGGGGAAAGAGGCCTAATAAATAACAACTGGGGAGAGGTGTTGGAGGAACACCAGGGTCTGCCCCACTCCCACTGCCATTCAGCACCACAGCAGGGGAAAGAGGCCTAATAAATAACAACTGGGGAGAGGTGTTGGAGGAACACCAGGGCTGTCTGCCCCACTGCCATTCAGCACCACAGCAGGGGAAAGAGGCCTAATAAATAACAACTGGGGAGAGGTGTTGGAGGAACACCAGGGCCGGTCTGCCCCACTCCCACTCAGCACCACAGCAGGGGAAAGAGGCCTAATAAATAACAACTGGGGAGAGGTGTTGGAGGAACACCAGGGTCTGCCCCACTCCCACTGCCATTCAGCACCACAGCAGGGGAAAGAGGCCTAATAAATAACAACTGGGGAGAGGTGTTGGAGGAACACCAGGGCCGGTCTGCCCCACTCCCACTGCCATGCAGCACCACAGCAGGGGAAAGAGGCCTAATAAATAACAACTGGGGAGAGGTGTTGGAGGAACACCAGGGCCGGTCTGCCCCACTCCCACTGCTATTCAGCACCACAGCAGGGGAAAGAGGCCACAAAATAAAACAATTATCAACCTGATGTTGGATAAGTAAATAAATTCATTAAGGCTGGTTCATTGATAGAAATCTTATTTTACAACGCTCCAGTGAAACGAGGCCCACGCCATGCATTTATGAAAGCGCTTGTTTCCAGAGATCAAATGATATCTCTTTACAGTTCTACTGGATGATAATAAATGATGTTTATTATAATTGGACCGATCTTGGGGACGTGACTCACGTCATGTGTGATATACGTGACTTATTGATAACTACTCTGTTTCCTACTATAGACAGTTGGCTGCCTAGTGATTGAAACATTTTAACTGATGTGAATAGTTGGCACACACCATATACCAATGTCCCAGAGGATTTATTATGAAGTATATTTGTTTGCCTTAGAAGTTGGAGAATATCCACCGGTATTTCCATCAATGAATAAATAAAAGCATTTTTTCACAATTAATGTTTTTTGTGTGTTTTTTTACAATTTGGCCAGTAACAATTTTATTTATCCGCTTTTCTTATTTTACCAAATGTCGGAATTTACCGTCTAACGGAAACCCTGACACACACACACCTTGATGTCTTCAAGCAGGTCGTCCATGTCAGTGACGGTGAGTCCGTTGAGGAAGGTGTAAGGTTCGTGCATCTCCACAGCCAGGTCGTCATCCTCAGCACTGATGTACTTAGCCAACAGGTCTATGGGCTTAGCACGGCCGTCACGGATACGGATCTTAGACCTAAACACACAAACATCTATTACTTAGAGGTCTGCACACTAATCCACATCAGCAAACACCAGAGCAGTGAGATGTTTATGTACCAGGCTGTTTTCAAGTGAGTATATGGAACCATGTGAGGTTGAGGTTTAGGGTTACAGGGGGACGGTAATGAAGGTGTCACCACTCACCGTAGCTTGGCCTGGTGCAGGTGGAAGTTATCCTCTTGTTCTGCCCAGGTTTTGAAATGCTCTGCCTCCTTCTCTCTCTGCAGCATCTCCAGCTCTGTCTCTCTCATGGCCTTCTCTCTCTCCCTCTCCAGTCGCAGCTGCTTCACCTAAACACAGACAGACACACTTACACACAGTTCCTGCTCTTGCATTGCATTCTCCATAAGCACATACATTCCTGAACCTATTAAACACACATCAGCTCGTTTTTGCATAGAAGCATACCTTCTGCAGTTCTCTGCGATTCTCCTCCTGGATGCGTTTGTTTCTGTCTTTCAGGTCCTTCTCACCCAGATGGCCAATGCCCTTCCTGTCTAGAGCCTGACCACAACACCACCACCACCACCACACAGAAACACAGATTAGTCAGAGCCTGGTCAGATGCAACCACTGTCCTTCTAAAAGGAGGGTGTTGATAGTCCCACATACATCCATTTATCAAGTGCCCACTCTCCTCTCCCTCTCTTACCTTCTGCCATTTGAAGGTGCCCAGCAGGTTGTTGTCTCCAAAGGGGTTGTCTGCATTGGTATAGCCCATATACTCCTCACTCCAGCCCATCTTCTCCCTCTTCTTCCTCTCCTTGGCCTCCTTCTTGGCCAGTCGTCTGGCCCTCTTCTCCTCTGGGGTCTCCAGGGCCTTCAGCATCTCTCTCTGGTTCTTCTTCTCATCTCGGACCGAGGGTCCGGCCTCTCCGGACCCCGGGCTGCCTCCACGGGCCCCGCCCTCCGACCCAGAGCTCTTAGACGAGTCAGAGGAGCCAGAGCGACGTCTTTTCCTATCTTTGTCCCTACCTCTGCTTCCCTCTCTCCTCCCGTGGTTTTCACTCCCCCTGCTGCTTCTCTCTCTGTCTTGACTACTCTCCTCACCTCGGCTTCGGTCCCTCTCTCTGCTTTTCATTCTCTCCCTGATCTGTCGTTCCCTCTCTCTGCTAGGGCTTCTGCTCCCTCTGTCTGCACTCCTCTGCCATCTCCTCTCCCGGTCAATGCTCCCCCCATCCCTCACTCTATTCCGGTCTGCACTGGACCCTAAATCGGACTGGGACTGGCTCCAGCCCCTTCTCTTCTCTCCTTTGTCTTCTCTTCTGCCTTTAATTTTCTCTCTTTCCTTCCTCTCCTTTGGATCATCTGAGTCAGAGCTGATGGATAGAAAAATGTAGTTGCAGACATGTGATTTCTTGATTAATATTGTACTTGTTTGACATTTTGCTGCACTGTTATGCGCTAGTAAAACATGCAAAGTTGGAAGCACAGTATTGTCTACAATGTCATTGTGTGCTGTAGCAT
Source organism: Oncorhynchus nerka (assembly GCF_034236695.1). Lineage (NCBI taxonomy): Eukaryota > Metazoa > Chordata > Actinopteri > Salmoniformes > Salmonidae > Oncorhynchus > Oncorhynchus nerka. The sequence continues at coordinate 37,082,089 of NC_088424.1, forward strand.
TAAGACTTCCCTTCACTAGAAATAAGGGGCCTACCCCGAACCATGAAAAACAGCCCCAGACCATTATTCCTCCTCCACCAAACTTTATAGTTGGCACTATGCATCTGCCAAACCCAGATTAATTCGTCAGACTGCTAGACGGTGAAGCATGAGTCATTACTCAGGAGAACGCGTTTCCACTGCTCTAGAGTCCAATGGCAGCGAGCTTCACACCACTCCAGCCGAAGCTTGTCATTGCTCATGGTCTTAGGCTTGTGTGCAGCTGCTCGGCCATGGAAACCCATTTCATGAAGCTCCCAACAAAGAGTTCTTGTGCTGATGTTGATTCCAGAGGCCGTTTGGAACTCAGTAGTGAGTGTTGCAACCAAGGACAGACGATTTTTATGGGCTATGCGCTTCAGCGGTCCCATTCTGTGTGTTTGTGTGACCTACCACTTCGCAGATGACCCATTGTTGTGCCTAGAATTTTCCACGTCACAATAACAGCACTAACAGTTGACCGGGCCAGTTCTAGCAGGGCAAAAATTTGATGAACTAACTTGTTGGAAAGGTGGAATCCTACCACGGTGCCACGTTGAAAGTCACTGAGTGTTTGTCTATGGAGATTGTATGGCTGTGTGTTCGATTTTATACGCCTGTCAACAACGCGTGTGGATAAAATAGCCGAATCCACTCATTTGAAGTGGAGTCCACATACCTTTGGCCATGTAGAATACATGCACTGCCATGTAGAATACATGCACTAATATAACTTAACCTGTCATGTTTACCTGGATCGGTCTTTTGACTTGCCCTTCAGTTTACGTCTCTTGTCGCTGTCTGAGTCGCTTCTCGACCCGGGATGGCCTCTGCTAGGCGGCCATTGTCGCCCCGCAGATCCACCACTGCTGTCCGAGCTTCCGCTCTCAGAACGCGCAATTCTCCGGGGATTTTGTTTCCGACCCACGGACCGACTCCGGCATATTTTCTCTTCGGGTGATCGTGATCTACTTATTTTGGACCTGTTTCGGTTCCGACTACGAGAGCCAGAACGGGAGCGATGATACTTTTTCGGACCCATGGCAAATGGGTTTCCAAAACGTTGTGGTCCGTTCTACGTCGCGTAAATCGGAGCTGTATAATGATTTTTGTTCGCAGCACAACACTGTAATGTATTTGAGGTGAAGAATCGTTAGGACGATTACAAACCTAAATATTAACTTAAAAAACACGAAGGATCCCATCTCATACTAACTTTTATATTGATTTTGTTCGCATTTGTTGTTTTAATTCTCATGCATATTTAAAGCCAACCGCTGGGACTTGCATTGAGCCCCGGCGCAGTTTGTAAACGTCATATTATAATCTGATTGATCATTTGAGAGAATGGTGGCATAGAACGTCAATGTGCCTTTCCCAAGTATGTTATCATGATTAATGAAATCTGACCACTACACCCCATCTATAGGTATGTCGTCTAGGCATGTTTTAGTTTCCACATAAATTGGCATCGAAAAGGCAAAACAAGGTCCGTGATGTTGTACGTGTCACACTATTGGCTGTATTCCAGAAATGTCTTGTGTAGTTCTTAAAACCCACCCGAACAAAAACAAGTAATAAAAAACATTCTATTCTCAATTCATTGAAATAGTTTTACAATAAACATGGTGATTACCATGGATACTTTTTGCACCGCTGACATGATAATTTTATGCTAATGGTTACATCGGAACTACATTTCCCAGAGGGTACTACAATCTTATTGACTGTTTTGAGAGGAGAGGAGACTGCTTTCAACTGTCCTCATTTATAGCCAGCAGGAACACATCGTTGGGGGTTTTTATTTATATTTGTATCGTCTTTAGCTGGTCCATTACGATTTGTTGTATAACTATCAGTTTCAAAGTAACATTTAAAAATATATATATTCATTGTCACTGGACCAATAGCGAACAGCTTGTGCTAACTATCTTGCTTCACGGCTTAGCTAGGTCGGTGAGCCTAGTTGGTTACTAAAATACCAACACATTGTTTTTAGTATGAGGTTTTTTTTATTAGTTATTTGATACTGATAACTAGCTAGATAACAGATATTGCGCGATTTCAAAACAAATCCATCTACTTGAATCAAAAGAGAGGTTAACTAACTAGCCATTGTGCGCATCGAGGAAATCGCAACAAAGAAAACGTTTTTAGTTTTGCTGGATCAGCTGGCTCGCTAGGTTGCTAGCTGTGTTGTAAACGACGACGTTCCCCGCCAAACGTTAGCAATATTAACTAGTTGGCTATCTTGCCATGGCGCAACATGGTCCTGTTCACGTAGCAAGCTCACAAAAAGCATTAATGCTAGAAATGAAGAGCCTTCAAGAGGAGCCAGTCGAAGGCTTCAAAATAACATTGGTCGATGAAGCAGATCTCTACAATTGGGAAGTGGCCATTTTTGGACCTCCTAACACTCACTATGAAGGGGGCTATTTCAAGGTAAGGTCGAGGTATAGCTAACTAAATTCACTTGTTTTGCTAACTGTCTTAGATACACTAATCCTAGCTTGTTTTGTTAGCTAGTTAGCCAACATGGGCTATGGTCAACTACATGGTTGGATTCCGTTAGTAGTAGGCCCGTAAACTTAACATCGCATCTGTTTTCTATTGCTGTACTTCCAGCCTACAGTGACACTGTCAAACCTATTTCTGGGTCAGGTTGTTGTTCTCGGATATGTTCTACTCAACACCAGGTTGCAACATCAGGTTTACCATTGAATCGGGTTAGGTCCCACAGACGCATGTTAGGACATATTGCTGACATATGTTGATATGACTTTCTCTCCGTGTGTCCCACAGGCTCGTATCAAGTTCCCCGTTGACTACCCCTACTCGCCACCTGCCTTCCGTTTCCTCACCAAGATGTGGCACCCCAACATCTATGAGGTAAGGGATCACTGACCCAATTCTAGAAAAATAGTCAAACTTAAGGTAATTCATTTTCAAACAAATGTCATGGTCCTAATCTGAATGTTTATTGCTCTCTATAGGTGGCTTAATCCTAGTCACACCTGTCATTTGTGGGCATAAGTACCGTGTTTGTCTATGTTCATTTGAGCTTCTCCCTTGTGTTAGAATGGGGATGTGTGTATATCCATTCTGCACCCTCCAGTTGATGACCCTCAGAGTGGGGAGCTGCCATCTGAGAGGTGGAACCCTACCCAGAACGTCAGGTACACGCCCCCTCAGTATGTTCTCTCGTTTCCCCGTCTCTCTCTCGTCTCTCACTCTCGTCTCCCCGTCTCTCTTTCGTCTCCCCGTCTCTCTCTCGTCTCCCCGTCTCTCTCTCGTCTCCCCGTCTCCCCGTCTCTCTCTCTCGTCTCCCCGTCTCTCTCTCGTCTCCCCGTCTCTCTCTCTCGTCTCCCCGTCTCTCTCTCGTCTCTCTCTCGTCTCCCCGTCTCTCTCTCCTTCCCTTCTCACTCTCTCTCTCTCTCCCCCCTTCTCGCTCTCTCTCCTGTTGTGCTGTGTCACGCATACCCAGATAACATGACATGTTGAACCTCTCCATGACTTCCTGGAAGTGAATAGGAATCATACTAGCCAAACCCCAAGTCAACCTGTAGAACCTATGCAGATCAGAGAAATGTAATTTGTTATAAGCAGTGTGGTGAAACGTCCACCTAGCCTATCAGAGGACAAGCACTCCTGTTACACTGTGGTTTACCCAGTTACAAGTTTACTATAAGTCAAGTTGACAAACATTTATTTATATGAGTTCTTAAATTAGAAGTTGTAAATCAAATCCATATTTCATTTGACACATGCGCCGGTGTAGGCCTTACCGTGAAATGCTTACTTACTAGCCATTAACCAACAATGCAGTTTTAAGAAAATATTTACTTTACAAATTATTTTTGACTTTAGTTTATTTAGTAACACAAAATGATAATGATGAGGCTATATACAGGGGGTACCGGTACCGAGTCAATGTGCGGGGTTTAGTCAAGGTAATTTGTAGGTCTTATTTTTATCAGCACTGTTTTAGGTTTATATCGACAGGTTGACACATTTCAGAAGTCTTACTTTGCAGAAATATCCTAGCCTGCATCCCACAAAGCAGGATCTATGAGCCAACCACCTAACTCTGATAGACAAAGCCTTGTGCTACTTTCTGAAACCCAACCCGGTTTGTGTATTCTATAGGACCATCCTTCTGAGTGTGATCTCTCTGCTGAACGAGCCCAACACCTCCTCCCCGGCCAACGTGGACGCCTCCGTCATGTACCGCAAGTGGAGGGACAGCAGGGACAGAGAGTACAGCGAGATAATCAGGTCGGTAAACATATGCACAAGGACAGAGTACAGTGAGATAATCAGGTCGGTAAACATATGTACAAGGACAGAGTACAGTGAGATAATCAGGTCGGTAAACATATGTACAAGGACAGAGTACAGTGAGATAATCAGGTCGGTAAACATATGTACAAGGACAGAGTACAGTGAGATAATCAGGTCGGTAAACATATGCACAGGGACAGAGTACAGTGAGATAATCAGGTCGGTAAACATATGTACAAGGACAGAGTACAGTGAGATAATCAGGTCGGTAAACATATGTACAAGGACAGAGTACAGTGAGATAATCAGGTCGGTAAACATATGTACAAGGACAGAGTACAGTGAGATAATCAGGTCGGTAAACATATGCACAGGGACAGAGTACAGCGAGATAATCAGGTCGGTAAACATATGTACAAGGACAGAGTACAGCGAGATAATCAGGTCTGTAAACATATGCACAAGGACAGAGTACAGCGAGATAATCAGGTCGGTAAACATATGCACAAGAACAGAGTACACCGAGATAATCAGGTCGGTAAACATATGTACAAGGACAGAGTACAGCGAGATAATCAGGTCGGTAAACATATGTACAAGGACAGAGTACAGCGAGATAATCAGGTCGGTAAACATATGCACAGGGACAGAGTACAGCGAGATAATTAGGTCGGTAAACATATGTACAAGGACAGAGTACAGCGAGATAATCAGGTCGGTAAACATATGCACAGGGACAGAGTACAGCGAGATAATCAGGTCGGTAAACATATGCACAGGGACAGAGTACATCGAGATAATCAGGTCGGTAAACATATGCACAGGGACAGAGTACAGCGAGATAATTAGGTCGGTAAACATATGCACAAGGACAGAGTACGAAGAGATAATCGGGTCGGTAAACATATGCACAAGGACAGAGTACAGCGAGATAATCAGGTCGGTAAACATATGCACAAGGACAGAGTACGAAGAGATAATCAGGTCGGTAAACATATGCACAAGGACAGAGTACAGCGAGATAATCAGGTCGGGAAACATATGCACAAGAACAGAGTACACCAAGATAATCAGGTCGGTAAACATATGCACAAGAACAGAGTACACCAAGATAATCAGGTCGGTAAACATATGCACAAGAACAGAGTACACCAAGATAATCAGGTCGGTAAACATATGCACAAGTACAGAGTACACCAGGATAATCAGGTCGGTAAACATATGCACAAGGACAGAGTACAGCGAGATAATCAGGTCGGGAAACATGTACAAGGACAGAGTACACCAAGATAATCAGGTCGGTAAACATATGCACAAGGACAGAGTACAGCGAGATAATCAGGTCGGTAAACATATGCACAAGGACAGAGTACACCAAGATAATCAGGTCGGTAAACATATGCACAAGGACAGAGTACAGCGAGATAATCAGGTCGGTAAACATATGCACAAGGACAGAGTACAGCGAGATAATCAGGTCGGGAAACATGTACAAGGACAGAGTACAGCGAGATAATCAGGTCGGTAAACATATGCACAAGAACAGAGTACACCGAGATAATCAGGTCGGTAAACATATGTACAAGGACAGAGTACAGCGAGATAATCAGGTCGGGAAACATATGCACAAGGACAGAGAGTACAGCGAGATAATCAGGTCGGGAATGCACAAGGACAGAGAGTACAGCGAGATAATCAGGTCGGGAAACATATGTACAAGGACAGAGTACAGCGAGATAATCAGGTCGGTAAACATATGCACAAGGACAGAGTACAGCGAGATAATCAGGTCGGGAAACATATGTACAAGGACAGAGTACAGCGAGATAATCAGGTCGGGAAACATGTACAAGGACAGAGTACAGCGAGATAATCAGGTCGGTAAACATATGCACAGGGACAGAGTACATCGAGATAATCAGGTCGGAAAACATATGCACAGGGACAGAGTACAGCGAGATAATCAGGTCGGGAATGCACAAGGACAGAGAGTACAGCGAGATAATCAGGTCGGTAAATATATGCACAAGGACAGAGAGTACAGCGAGATAATCAGGTCGGGAAACATGCACAAGGACAGAGAGTACAGCGAGATAATCAGGTCGGGAAACATATGTACAAGGACAGAGAGTACAGCGAGATAATCAGGTCGGGAAACATATGCACAAGGACAGAGAGTACAGCGAGATAATCAGGTCGGTAAACATATGTACAAGGACAGAGAGTACAATGAGATAATCAGGTCGGTAAATATATGCACAAGGACAGAGAGTACAGCGAGATAATCAGGTCGGTAAACATATGTACAAGGACAGAGAGTACAGCGAGATAATCAGGTCGGTAAACATATGCACAAGGACAGAGAGTACAGCACACACACTTATTCAGCCCCTCTATCTCTGTGTGTGTCTCAGGAAGCAGGTATTGGCCACTAAGGCTGAAGCGGAGCGCGACGGGGTGAAGGTCCCCACAACACTGGCCGAATACTGTGTCCGCACACGCGCCCCGCCCCCCGACGAGGGCTCCGACCTCTTCTACGACGATTACTATGACGACGAGGATCTGGAGGACGAAGACGAGGACGACTGCTGCTATGATGAAGACGACTCTGGGACGGAGGAGTCGTGACACGTCCTACCTGGGAACTTGGATGGCTGACGCGTGCGTTCCCTGAACTCTCCTCCCGTAGGAGAGACTTTTCAGGAAGGACTACTTCACATATTTTAAACCTCTCACTTTTTCTATCCTCAGAATCCAAGCACACTGTCATCTGTGCTAAGTCTGCACCTGTTATTTGCAGGAAGTATCGACTAAAATGAAACTAAACTCGACATGCTACCTTATGACCCTGTTTGACTATCTGCAAAAACCAGGTGTAACCACTTGGTAAATCAGGCACATGAGTTGGCCGCCTCCTAGTTCACTCACACCTATAGTCAGAAAGTGACTGAAGACTTCACCTGTCATGGTGTCTGTGTGAGCGACACGCCACTGAACTTACAGCAGAACTTATGTATCTCCAAGATGAGGTTCTGTCTGGCTTCACTCCTCCCTTACATTTTTGTGCGAGGGGAAAACTGACTGTCAACGTGGTGTTTCTGCATGTCAGACATCTTGTACACAATCATACATGCCGGAATACTGGTTTGATTGAATTTAGAAAAAAATAATTCTGTGATCATGGAGACACCAATGACTGTCTGGTGGACCCCAGGATGCACTTGAGCTGCGGACCAAACCCAGTTTGAATGTTTTAGCAGTGTTTCAACAACATTTTGCTGGCCTAGCCATACCTGTCTGAGGTGTTTTTCTGTTTGAGAGTGGAGTGAGGGATTCTAAAGCACTCAATGTAATGTTGTCGTGGCAACTGGTTCTCCTGCATCTGAACAGAATTCTCTGAGACCCATACCTTTCTCCTCAAGGTTCTCCTCTGCAAAGGATGATGGAGCCAGAGACAAGTCTTTGGTGTAGCCCAGCAACTGTATGGAGAGGGGGGGAACTTTATGGGATTAGCCTAATGATATGCTGTTTCCTGTTTTTATTCTCCTTACATTGAGAATTATGCCAGTAGTCTTTGTTAGAGAATTATTTAAAATGTCCTTGGGTCATGGAGTCGATCTTTGTGGTTTTCTGTAGGAAGATTGTGTATCTCTGTTGAAAATATGTTGTGGCAGTATCAGTCAGCAAGCCTCGGGAATTGGGGAAAGAAAATGGCTGCCACTTTTGTTTTTACTTTTGTGTGTGCAAGTGGAGGGTGCTATCATGAATCTCCAAGTAGAGATGTATTTGCGTGTGTTAATCAGCAATATTGGATGTTGCATTTATTCTAATTTGGCTTAATTTAACTTTAACTCTCAGGATATTTAAGAATGAGAAAAAAATGAGAATTTTTAAGAGTGGTCTCTTTCCTGGTGGGCTTCAGATATATACTATATATACAAAAGTATGTGGAAACTCCTTCAAATGAGTGGATTTGGCTATTTCAGCCACGCCCGTTGCTGACAAGTGTATAAAATCGAGCACACAGCCATGCAATCTCTATAGACAAACACTGGCAGTAGAATGGCCTTACTGAAGAGCTCAGTAACTTTCAACTTGGCACCGTCATAGGATGCCACCTTTCCAACAAGTCAATTTCTCACATTTCTGCCCTGCTAGAGCTGCCTTGGTCAACTGTAAGTGCTGTTATTGTGAACTGGAACTGTCTAGGAGCAACAACGGCTCAGCCGCGAAGTCGTAGTCCACACAAGCTCACAGAACGGGACAGCCGAGTGCTGAAGCGCATAACAATCACCTGTCCTCGGTTACAACACTCACTACCGAGTTCCAAACTGCCTCTGGAAGCAACGTCAGCACAATAACTCTTCGTTGGGAGCTTCATGAAATGGGTTTTCATGGCCGAGCAGCCACACACAAGCCTAAGATTATGCGTAAAGCCAAGCTTTGGCTGGAGTGGTGTGAAGCTCGCCGCCATTGGACTCTGGAGCAGTGAAAACGTGTTCTCTGGAGTGATGAATCGCGCTTCACCATCTGGCAATCCGACGGACGATTCTGGTTTGCAGATGCCAGGAGAACGCTACCTGCCCGAATGCATAGTGCCAACTGTAAAGTTTGGTGGATGAGGAATAGTGGTCTCGGGCTAAGTTTCATGGTTCGGGCTAGGACCCTTAGTTCCAGTGAAGGGAAATCTTAGCGCTACATCATACAATGACATTCTAGACGATTCTGTGCTTCCAACTTTGTGGCAACAGTTTGGGGAACGCCCTTTCCTGTTTCAGCATGACAATGTCCCTGTGCACAAAGCAAGGTCCAAACAGAAATGGTTTGTCGAGATCGGTGTGGAAGAACTTGACTGGCCTGCACAGAGCTCTGACCTCAACCCCATCAAACACCTTTGGGATGAATTGGAACATTGACTGCGAGCCAGACCTAATCGGCCAACATCAGTGTCTGACCTCAGTCATGGTCTTGTGGCTGAATGGAAGAAAGTACCCCGCAGCAATGATCGAACATCCAGTGGAACACCTTCCCGGAAGAGTGGAGGCTGTTTTAGCATCAAAGGGGGGACCAACTCTATATTAATGCCCATGATTTTGGAATGAGATGTTCGACGAGCAGGTGTCCACATACTTTTGGTCATGTAGTTTACAGTGACATGTACCTTTACTGATCTGCACTTGTGGCTATATGGACCATCACTTTTTCATGTTTTATTGTTTTTGGCCAATTTAAAACTGGAAAAATAAAGCTCTTTATTGGAAACAAGTTTTATTTTGTCCCTTCTACCCCCATGTGAAATATACAGCATGCATCACAACAGTACAAATCTCCTGTTGACCAAATTACACAAGATTTTCATTCTGCGTTAACCCAGACTAATTATAGGGTAACAATAGTATGTACTTTCTATTGTGCATCAACCACAGATTGAAGTTCAGCTACTACTTTTTGAATAGGCCTACTGTTTAATTTGAATGCATTTTAGACATTCACAATTAAGGTCTTGTGCCTTCATCCAAAATAAATATGCAACGTAAGGAAAAGGTTTACTGTAAAGTAGGAACAGGATGGATCGACAACAGCCAAGGCAAAGGGAGACCATAGTCCATGTTGAATTTTGAGTGGAATATCCCTTTAATATAGTCTTCATAGATTGCATTACTTTGTTGTTTGGGCCCACTGTTACTTTTGGCATGTTCGGCCGTTCTCCCACCACTGAACCACAAATAGAGGAGTCTAACCTGCCCTGTTCTCCCTTCTTTCGTCCTATTTTCCCGCCTTCTCCTCCCCCATCTTCTCTGCCTTCCCTCTCTTCACCACTCTCGCTCCTTCTCCCAGTCGTTTGACAGTAAAGGAGAGTTGAAGGGGAAAGTAGAGGCTCTGGCCCAGCTGATCAGGGAGTCCCAGTACCTGGTGGGCCACTCTGGGGCGGGCATCAACCTCTTCAGGCATACCTGACTTCAGGAAAGACCATAGCTAATTAAACTCAACTCCAGCTGCAACTAGTGGGTTGGACTGGAGCTCTGACGTAAGCACCCAATTGTGCTGTGTAATTACATACTCTTCAACGGCTACTGAAATCTGTCGTTTTTGATAAAAAAATATACTTTTATGTGACATCGGAGCTCCAGTCCAGAGTTTAGTTGGTTAGTAAGATGGTGACCCTGTACCGCTCAACCACAGTGCACCTCAACAGGCTAAAGAACACCCCCTCCTATCCTTGGAGTTGCCTTTACAAGTATATTATTATGCCAGTAAAGGGTCCCAGTCTGTTCAAATATCCTACTTGGAATTGGATCAGTGATTTTTACTTTATGATTTTGAAATGGAAGATGGAAGGATGCATTTTCAAACGATTTAAGTAAGGAAATAAATGTGTCAACACCCTCTTATTCGACCGCAGTACTGTTGTTACAGCAGAGGGCAGTATAGCTCTGTTACCAGAGCACTGACTACTATAGGCTGGAGCTCTGTGATGTTGACTCCCACACTAATGGTCCAACGTTTTCTTTCATATTACAGTTCATTACACTCTCATTCTTATGCGCTCTTAGTCTGCTTGTATTCACTCGTTCTCCCAGTCTCGTGTGAGGAATGTGTTGTAAACCATAATATTTCATTTGTAGAGCTCATTTCCCACATTCAACATGAGGGACAAGATGAGTCTCAACGGCAGCTCTCAACTCTAGAGGATGTCACATTCATATTTCAACAAACTGCTTGCCTGCCTCTGTCATACTGGTGTGCATGTCTGTCTGAGATATGGCCTGGAATTTAATTAATGGTCCATCACTGAAAAAGCTAGGTGAAAAAGGGACACATTCCCCCACTAAAGTCAATTTGCAGACTTACATTGCTTTTCATGTTCCACAGCCCTTTTCTCCAAAAGATAAGTGTGTACTACCTGGCTGATGTACTCCTCTGCCCTAGTGCCTGTCTCTCCAAATGGGTGATTAGCTTTGATTTGGTCTTGGGTGAGCAGAGGATGAGTCACTGTGAGAGACGGGGCTGTGTAAGTTGAGAGAATGGGAGAGGAGAATGCTAGGACTTCAGCAGTATTCTCAGTAATTCTCGCTCAGCCTTTTGCATAGAAATGAGTCTCTTTCCTTTTGAAGCCCAGATGCCACTCCTAACTACAAAGATGTCAAGAGATGGCTTGACAGTCTATCTTGTGTCTTGTCCTTCTATAACCTTGGACAGACTGTGTGCCTACAATACCCACTGTAATGTGCATAGTAAGTCAATAGGGTGAACTGGCTAACTACAACTGTTAGCTAGCGACCCACAAAGAATTAACATCTACGATGCATAACATTCGTTTTTGGTCATTTTTGCCTGTTAAATGGTGTGGTAGTAAGATCATTACGATTCACTGATAATTATTAAGTAAAATGTTTACTTTGTGTCTATATTTTGTTTCGTCTCTATTGTCATTGTCCTGGCTGGAAGAAGTTTCAGTGAATGGGGAGTTGCAGCGTAAGGGAATACAGTGGGGGGAGTGGGAGGTAATACTGTAGGGAGAGATAATACAGTAGGGGAGGTAATACTGTAGGGGGAGATAATACAGTAGGGGGAGGTAATACTGTAGGGGAGATAATACTGTAGGGGAGATAATACAGTAGGGGGGAGGTAATACAGGAGGTAATACAGTAGGGGGAGATAATACAGTGGGAGGTAATACTGTAGGGGAGATAATACAGTAGAGTGGGAGGTAATACAGTAGGGGGAGATAATACAGTAGGGGAAGTGGGATGTAATACAGTAGGGGGAGATAATACAGTGGGAGGTAATACTGTAGGGGGAGATAATACAGTAGGGGGAGTGGGTGGTAATACTGTAGGGGGAGATAATACAGTAGGGGGAGTGGGAGGTAATACAGTAGGGGAGATAATACAGTGGGAGGTAATACTGTAGGGGAGATAATACAGTAGGGGGAGTGGGAGGTAATACAGTAGGGGAGTGGGAGGTAATACAGTAGGGGAGATAATACAGAAGGGAGATAATACAGTGGGAGGTAACACTGTAGGGAAGATAATACAGTAGGGGAGTGGGAGGTAATACAGTAGGGGGAGATAATACAGTAGGGGAGATAATACAGTGGGAGGTAATACTGTAGGGGGAGATAATACAGTAGGGGAGTGGGAGGTAATACAGTAGGGGAGGTAATACAGTAGGGGAGTGGGAGGTAATACAGTAGGGGAGATAATACAGTAGGGGGAGGTAATACAGTGGAGGGAGTGGGAGGTAATACTGTAGGGGGAGATAATACAGTGGGGGGAGTGGGAGGTAATACAGTAGGGAGTAGATAATACAGTAGGGGAGGTAATACAGTAGGGGAGTGGGAGGTAATGCAGTAGGGGGAGAGTGGGAGGTAATACAGTAGGGGAGGGGAGTGGGAGGTAATACAGTAGGGGGAGTGGGAGGTAATACAGTAGGGGGAGATAATACAGTAGGGGAGGTAATACAGTGGAGGGAGGGGAGGTAATGCAGTAGGGGGAGTGGGAGGTAATACTGTAGGGGAGATAATACAGTGGGGGGAGTGGGAGGTAATACAGTAGGGGGAGATAATACAGTGGGAGGTAATACTGTAGGGGAGTGGGAGGTAATACAGTAGGGGGAGATAATACAGTAGGGGAGGTAATACAGTGGAGGGAGTGGGAGGTAATGCAGTAGGGGAGTGGGAGGGTAATACTGTAGGGGAGATAATACAGTGGGGGGAGTGGGGAGGTAATACAGTAGGGGAGATAATACAGTAGGGGAGGTAATACAGTGGAAGGAGTGGGAGGTAATGCAGTAGGGGGTGGGAGGTAATACTGTAGGGGAGATAATACAGTAGGGGAGGTAATACAGTAGGGGGAGTGGGAGGTAAAACAGTAGGGAGATAATACAGTAGGGGAGGTAATACAGTAGGGGAGATAATACAGTAGGGGATAATAATACAGTAGGGGGGGAGATAATACAGTAGGGGAGGTAATACAGTAGGGGAGGTAAAACAGTAGGGGAGATAATACAGTAGGGGAGGTAATACACATAGGGAGGTAATACAGTAGGGGAGGTAATACAGTGGGGGAGTGGGAGGTAATACAGTAGGGGAGAATACAGTGGGGAGATAATACAGTAGGGGAGGTAATACAGTAGGGGGGAGGTAATACAGTAGGGGGGAGTGGGAGGTAAAACAGTGGGGGGAGGTAATATAGTAGGGAGTGGGAGGTAATAAAGTAGGGGAGGCAATAAGGGAGTGGGAGTTAATACAGTGGGTGGTAATACAGTAGGGGGAGTGGGAGGTCACACAGTAGGGGAGTGGGAGGTCACACAGTAGGGGGAGTGGGAGGTCACACAGTAGGGGAGTGGGAGGTAATACAGTAGGGGAGTGTGAGGTAATACAGTAGGGGGAGTGTGGAGGTAATACAGTAGGGGGAGTGTGAGGTAATACATTAGGGGGAGGGTAGGTGGGTAATACATTAGGGGGGGGAGGGGGAGTGGGAGGTAATACAGTAGGGGGGAGTGGGAGGTAATACAGTGGGGGAGGTAATACAGTAGGGGGAGTGTGAGGTAATACATTAGGGGGAGTGGGGGGTAATACAGTATGGGGAGTGGGAGGTAATACAGTAGGTGGAGGTAATAGGGGAGTGAGGTAATACAGTAGGGAGAGGGAGGCAAAACAGTGGGGGAGGTAATACAGTAGGGGGAGGTAATAAGGAGTGGGAGGTAATACAGTAGGGGGAGTGGGGGGTTATACAGTAGGGGGTGGGAGGTAATACAGTAGGGGGAGTGGGAGGTAAAACAGTGGGGGAGGTAATACAGTAGGGGGAGGGGAGGTAATACAGTAGGGGGAGGAGGGTAATAAGTGGGAGTGGAGGGTAATACAGTAGGGGGAGTGGGGGGTTATACAGTAGGGGGGAGTGGGAGGTAATACAGTAGGGGAGTGGGAGGTCACACAGTAGGGGAGTGGGAGGTAATACAGTAGGGGGAGGGGAGGTAATACAGTGGGGGAGGTAATACAGTGGGGGAGTGTGAGGTAATACAGTAGGGAGTGTGAGGTAATACATTAGGGGAGGTAATACAGTAAGGGGAGTGGGAGGTAATGAGTAGGGGAGTGTGAGGTAATACAGTTACGGGGAGTGGGAGGTAATACAGTAGGGGGAGGTAATACAGTAGGGGGAGTGGGGAGGTAATACAGTAGGGGAGGTAATACAGTAGGGGGAGTGGGGAGGTAATACAGTAGGGGGTGTGGGGAGGTAATAGAGTAGGGGAGTGGGAGGTAATACAGTGGGGGAGGTAATACAGTAGGGGGAGTGGGGGTAATACAGTAGGAGGAGTGGGAGGTAATACAGTGGGGGGAGTGGGGAGGTAATAGAGTAGGGGAGGTAATACAGTAGGGGAGTGGGAGGTAATACAGTATGGGGGGAGTGGGAGGTAATAGAGTATGGGGAGTGGGAGGTAATACAGTATGGGGAGTGGGTGGTAATACAGTATGGGGGAGGGAGGTAATACAGTATGGGGGCCAGTGAGGGAGTAAGGTACAGTATGGGGAGTGGGAGGTAATACAGTATGGGGGGGTAATACAGTAGGGGTGGGAGGTCATACAGTATGGGGAGTGGGGGTAATACAGTAGGGGGAGTGGGAGGTAATACAGTAGGGGAGTGGGAGGTAATACAGTGGGGGGAGGTAATACAGTGGGGGAGTGTGAGGTAATACAGTAAGGAGTGGGAGGTAATGCAGTAGGGGAGTGTGAGGTAATACATTAGGGGAGTGGGGGTAATACAGTATGGGGAGTGGGAGGTAATACAGTAGGGGGAGTGGGAGGTAATACAGTAGGGGGAGGTAATACAGTAGGGGAGGTAATACAGTAGGGGGAGTGGGAGGTAATACAGTAGGGGGTGTGGGGGAGGTAATACAGTAGGGGGAGTGGGGGGTAATACAGTGGGGGAGGTAATACAGTAGGGGGAGTGGGGGTAATACAGTAGGAGGAGTGGGAGGTAATACAGTGGGGGGAGTGGGAGGTAATAGAGTAGGGGGAGGTAATACAGTAGGGGGAGTGGGAGGTAATACAGTATGGGGAGTGGGAGGTAATAGAGTATGGGGAGTGGGAGGTAATACAGTATGGGGAGTGGGAGGTAATACAGTATGGGCGGGTAATATGGTAGGGGGAGTGGGTGGTAATACAGTATGGGGAGTGGGAGGTAATACAGTATGGGGGGGGAGGTACAGGGAGTATGGGGAGGTAATACAGTAGGGGGAGTGGGAGGTCATACAGTATGGGGAGTGGGAGGTAATACAGTATGGGGAGGTAATACAGTATGGGGAGTGGGAGGTAATACAGTAGTGGGAATGGGGGGTACAGTAGGGGGAGTGGGAGGTCACACAGTAGGGGAGTGGGAGGTAATACAGTAGGGGAGTGGGAGGTAATACAGTGGGGGAGGGGATACAGTGGGGAGTGTGAGGTAATACAGTAGGGGAGTGGGGGGTAATACATTAGGGGGAGGTAATACAGTAAGGGGAGTGGAAGGTAATGCAGTAGAGGGAGGTAATACAGTAGGGGGGAGTGTGAGGTAATACATTAAGGGAGTGGGGGTAATACAGTATGGGAATTGGGAGGTAATACAGTAGGGGAGGGGAGGCCACAGTAATACAGTAGGGGAGTGTAATACAGTAGGGAGGTAATAAGGTAGGGGGAGGGAGGTAATACAGTAGGGGTGTGGAGGTAATACAGTAGGGGGAGTGAGGTGGGTAATACAGTGGGGGAGGTAATACACAGTAGGGGAGTGGGGGGTAATACAGTAGGAGGAGTGGAGGTAATACAGTGGGGGGAGGAGGTAATAGAGTAGGGAGAGTAATACAGTAGGGGGAGTGGGAGGTAATACAGTATGGGGAGTGGGAGGTAATACAGTATGGGGAGTGGGAGGTAATACAGTATGGGGGTAATATGGTGGGGAGTGGATGGTAATACAGTATGGGGAGTGGGAGGTAATACAGTATGGGGAGTGGGAGGTAATACAGTATGGGGAGGTAATACAGTAGGGGGAGTGGGATGTCATACAGTATGGGGAGTGGGAGGTAATACAGTATGGGGAGGTAATACAGTATGGGGGGAGTGGGAGGTAATACAGTAGGGGGAGTGGGGGTAATACAGTAGGGGGAGTGAGGTCATACAGTAGGGGGAGTGGGAGGTAATACAGTAGGGGGGAGTGGGAGGTAATACAGTGGGGGGTAATACAGTGGGGGGAGTGTGAGGTAATACAGTAGGGGGAGTGGGAGGTAATGCAGTAGGGGGAGGTAATACAGTAAGGGGGAGAGTGGAGGTAATACAGTAGGGGGAGTAATACAGTATGGGAGTGGGAGGTAATACAGTAGGGGTGAGTGCATTAGGGAGGTAATACAGTAAGGGGAGTGGGAGGTAATACAGTAGGGGAGTGGAGGTAATACAGTAAGGGTGAGTGAGGTAATACAGTTAAGGGGAGTGGGGAGTAATAGGAGTATGGGGTAATACAGTAGGGAGGTAATACAGTAGGGGGTAGTGGGAGAGTGGGGAGGTAGGGGAGGTAATACAGTAGGGGGAGGAGGTAATACAGTAGGGAGTGGGAGGTAATACAGTAGGGGAGTGGAGCTGCTGTATGGAGGTAATACAGTAGGGGGAGTGGGTAGGTAATACAGTAGGGAGTGGGAGGGTGAAGTGGGTAATACAGTAGGGGGAGTGGGGACAGTAGGAGGAGGGGTAATACAGTGCTCAGGGGAGTGAGGTAAGTAGGGGAGTAGGGGGGAGTGAGGTAATACAGTAGGGGGAGTGGGAGGTAATACAGTAGGGGGTGGGAGGTAATACAGTATGGGGTAATACAGTAGGGGAGGTAATACAGTATGGGTAGTGGGAGATAATACAGTATGGGGAGTGGGAGCCAGCAGTGAGGTAATACAGTATGGGGAGGTAGGAGTGGGAGGTAATACAGTAGGGGGGTAATATGGTAGGGGGTGTGGGTGGTAATACAGTATGGGGAGTGGGAGTGTATGGGAGGTAATACAGTAGGGGGGAGGTAATACAGTAGGGAGTGGGAGGTGCTGTAGGGGGAGTGAGGTAATACAGTAGGGAGTGGGGGGTAATACAGTAGGGGGAGTGCTGGGAGTTCATACAGTAGGGGAGTGTGAGGTAATACAGTAGGGGAGAGTGTGAGGTAATACAGTGGAGGTAATACAGTGGGGAGTGCTGCTCAGCGAGGTAATACAGTAGGGGGGAGTGGGCTAATACAGGGAAGTACATACATTAGTGAGGTAGTAATACAGTAGGGGGAGTGGGAGGTAATACAGTAGGGAGGTAATACAGTATGGGGAGGGGAGGTAATACAGTAGGTGGGAGGTAATACAGTAGGGGGAGTGGGAGGTAATACAGTAGGGGAGTGTGTGAGGTAATACAGTAGGGAGTGGGAGGTAAGTAGGGGAGTAGGGGGAGTGAGGTAATAGCAGTAGGGAGAGTGGGAGGTAATACAGTGGGAGGTAATACAGTAGGGAGTGTGAGGTAATACATTAGGGGGAGTGGGGTAGCTAATACAGTAGGGGATAATACAGTGGGAGGTAATACAGTAGGGGAGGTAATGCTCAGGGGAGTGGGAGGTAATACAGTAGGGGAGTGGGAGGTAAAACAGTGGGGGAGTGCTACAGTAGGTGAGGTAATAAGGGAGTGGGAGTAATGCTCAGGGGGAGTGGGGGTTATACAGTAGGGGGAGTGGGAGGTAATACAGTAGGGTGGGAGGTAAAACAGTGGGGGGAGGTAATGCTCAGTAGGGGGGAGTGGGAGGTAATACAGTAGGGGGTAATAAGGGAGTGGAGGGTAATACAGTAGGGGAGTGGGGGTTATACAGTAGGGAGTAATGAGGGAGTGAGGGTAATACAGTAGGGAGTGGGAGGTCACTCAGTAGGGGAGTGGGAGGTAATACAGTAGGGGGTGTGGGAGGTAATACAGTGGGGGAGGCTGCTACAGCGGGGGTGTGAGGTAATACAGTAGATAATGTGTGAGGTAATAATACAGTAGGGGAGTGTGAGGAGGTAATGCAGTAGGGAGTGCTGCTCAGCGTGAGGAGGTAATACAGTAGGGGAGTGGGAGGTAATACAGCGTGAGGTAATACAGTAGGGGAGTGGGAGGTAATACAGTAGGGAGGTAATACAGTAGGGAGTGCTGCTCAGTAGTGGAGGTAATACAGTAGGGAGTGGGGGGGTAATACAGTGGGGAGGTAATACAGTAGGGGAGTGTGAGGTAATACAGTAGGAGAGTGCTGCAGTGGTGGGAGGTAATACAGTAGAGGGCTGCTCAGGAGTAATACAGTAGAGTGGGAGTGTAATACAGTATGGGTGTGGGAGGTAATAGCAGTATCAGTGGGAGGTAATACAGTAGGGGAGTGGTGGTGAGGTAATACAGTAGGGTGGGTAGTGCTGCTCAGTGTGGGGAGGTAATACAGTATGGGGAGTGGGCGTGAGGTAATACAGTAGGGAGTGCTGCTCAGTAGGGGTGGGAGGTAATACAGTAGGGGAGTATGGGGAGTGGGGAGGTAATACAGTAGGGGAGTGGGAGGTAATACAGTAGGTAGTGGGAGGTAATACAGTGGGGGAGGTAATACAGTAGGAGTGCTGCTCATACGTGAGGTAATACAGTAGGGGTGCTGCTCAGCGTGGGGGGTAATACAGTATGGGAGTGGGAGGTAATGCAGTGCTGAGGTCAGTAGGGTGGGGTAATACAGTGGGGAGTAATACAGTAGGGGGAGTAATGCTCAGCGGGAGGTAATACAGTAGGGGGAGTGGGAGAGTAATACAGTAGGGAGTGGGAGTGCTCAGGGAGTAGGTATACAGTAGGGGGAGTAATCAGTGGAGGAGGTAATACAGTAGGGTGGGGGGTAATGCTCAGAGTGAGTGTAAGGTACAGTACAGGGAGTGAGGGAATAAGTGCTCAGCGTGAGGTAATACAGTAGGGAGTGGGAGTGGGGTGGGAGGTAATACAGTAGGGGAGTGCTGCTCAGCGTGAGGTAATACAGTAGGGAGTGCTGATCAGTATGGGGTAATACAGTAGGTGGGTGGTAATACAGTATGCTGGGAGCAGTGGGAGTGGGAGGTAATACAGTGCTGCTCAGCGGAGGTAATACAGTAGAGGAGTGGGAGGTCATACAGTAGGGGAGTGCTGCTACAGTATGGGAGGTAATACAGTATGGGAGTGGGAGGTAATACAGTAGGGAGGTAATACAGTAGGGAGTGCTGCTCAGTAGTGGGGTAATACAGTAGGGGAGTAATACTGCTCAGGGTGAGGTAATACAGTAGGGGAGTGCTAATACAGTGCGTGAGGTAATACAGTAGCAGGGAGGAGTGAGGGTAATACAGTGAGGTAATACAGTAGGGGTGAGCGTGATACAGTAGGGAGGCTCAAGTGAGGTAATACAGTAGGGGAGGGTAATACAGTAGGGAGGCTGCAGTAGGGTGAGGTAATACAGTAGGGGAGGGAGGTAATACAGTATGGGGAGTGGGTGAGTAATACAGTATGGGGAGTGCTGCTCAGGAGGTAATACAGTAGGGGAGTGCTGCTCAGCGTGAGGTAATACAGTATGGGGGAGTGCTGCTCAGGGGGAGTGGAGGTCATACAGTATGGGGGTGGGGAGTAATACAGTAGTGAGGTAATACAGTAGGGAGTGGGAGTGCTGCTCAGCGTGAGGTAATACAGTAGGGGAGTGCTGCTAATACAGTAGTGAGTGGTAGTAGTAATACAGTAGGGGAGTGCTGCTCAGCGTGAGGTAATACAGTAGGGGAGTGGGAGGTAATGCAGTATGGGAGTGGGAGGTAATACAGTAGGGAGGTAATACAGTAGGGGAGTGTAATACAGTATGGGTGGGAGTATGGGAGTGCTGCTCAGCGTGAGGTAATACAGTATGTGGGGTATGGGAGTGCTGCTCAGGCGTGAGTAATACAGGAGTGGAGGTAATACAGTAGGGGAGTGGGAGGTAATACAGTATGAGAGTGGGCTCAGTGTGAATAATACAGTATGGGGGAGTGCAGTAGGGAGTGGGAGGTAATACAGTAGGGGTAGTGGGAGTAATACAGTATGCGTGAGGTAATACAGTAGTGGGAGGTAATACAGTGGGGGTAGGTAATACAGTGGGGTGCTGTGTGAGGTAATACAGTAGGGGAGTGCTGCTCAGCGTGAGGTAATACAGTAGGGAGTGTGAGGTAATACAGTAGAGTGCTGCTCAGCGTGGGAGGTAATACAGTATGGGGAGTGGCTGCTGGGAGGTAATACAGTAGGGAGAGTAATGCAGTAGCGTGAGGTAATACAGTAGGGAGTGGTGGGAGAGAGTAATACAGTAGGGAGTGTGAGCGTGAGGTAATACAGTAGGGTGCTGCTCAGTGTGGAGGTAATACAGTAGGGGGGAGTGTAATACAGTAGTGAGGTAATACAGTAGGGGTGAGTGCTGCTCAGGTGAGGTAATACAGTAGGGAGTGCTGCTCAGGAGGTAATACAGTAGGGAGTGCTGCTAATGACAGTATACAGTGGGAGTGCTGCTCAGCGTGAGTGTAATACAGTAGAGGTGGAGGAAGTGCTGCTCAGCGTGAGAGGTAATACAGTAGGTGGGGAGTGTGAGGTAATACAGTAGGGGAGTGCTGTAATACAGTATGGGGAGGTAATACAGTAGGGAATACAGTGGGAGGTAATACAGTAGGGGAGTGGGAGGTAATCAGTATGAGGTAATACAGTAGGGGGGAGTGCTGTGGGTGGTAATACAGTAGGGGAGTGCTGCTCAGCGTGAGTGGGAGTAATACAGTAGAGTGTGAGGAGTGCTGCTCAGCGTGAGGGTAATACAGTAGGGGAGGAGTGCTGCTCAGCGTGAGGTAATACAGTAGGAGGAGTGGGAGGCTGCTCAGCGTGAGGTAATACAGTAGGGAGGTGCTGCTCAGCGTGGGAGGTAATACAGTATGGGGGAGTGATGCTCAGGAGAGTAATACAGTAGGGTGAGTGGGAGGTAATACAGTATGGGGAGTGGGTGCTCAGTATGGGAGAGTGGGAGGTAATACAGTAGGGAGTGTGGGAGGTAATACAGTATAGGGAGTGGGAGCTAATACAGTATGTGAGGTAATACAGTAGGGAAGTGGAGGTCATACAGTATGGGGGGAGTGCTAATACAGTAGCGTGGGAGGTAATACAGTAGGGGGAGTGGGAGGTAATACAGTGTGAGGTAATACAGTAGGGAGTGCTGCTCAGCGTGAGTAATACAGTAGGGAGTGCTAATGCTAGGGGAGTGTGAGGTAATACAGTAGGGAGTGGGGTAGCCACAGTATACAGGGAGTGGGGAGGTAATACAGTAGGGGAGTGCTGAGCCGTAGAAATACAGTAGGGTGAGGGCTGTAGCGTGAGGTAATACAGTAGGGAGTGCTCAGGTGAGGTAATACAGTAGGAGGTGGGAGGCTGCTACAGTGGTGAGGTAATACAGTAGGGAGGTAATGCAGTCAGCGTGGGAGAGTAATACAGTATGGGAGTGCTGCTCAGCGTAATAAGTAATACAGTGGGAGGTAATACAGTATGGGGGGAGTGGGAGTAATACAGTAGGGCGGGTAATATGTAGAGGTGGTAATACAGTAGGGGGAGTGGGAGGTAATACAGTATGGGGGGAGTGGGAGGTAATACAGTATGGGGAGGTAATACAGTAGGGGAGTGGGAGGTCATACAGTATGGAGTGGGAGGTGCTCAGTATGGGGAGGTAATACAGTAGGGGAGTGTGAGGTAATACAGTAGGGTGAGGGAGTAATACAGTGGGCTCAGTGGGAGGTAATACAGTAGGGGATAATACAGTCAGGGAGTAATACAGTGGAGGAGTGGGAGGTAATACAGTAGGGTGGGAGTAATGCTGTAGGGAGATAATACAGTGGGGAGTGTGAGGTAATACAGTAGGGGAGTAATACAGTGGGAGGTAATACTGCTAGGGTGAGGTAATACAGTAGGGAGTGCTGCTCAGTGGGAGGTAATACAGTGGAGGGAGTGCTCAGGAGAGTAATACAGTAGGGGAGTGGGAGGTAATACTGTAGGGTGATAATACAGTAGTGGGAGTGCTGCTACAGTAGGGAGATATACAGTAGGGAGTACAGTGGAAGCTCAGTGTGAGGTAATACAGTAGGGAGTGCTGCTCAGCGTGAGTAATACAGTAGGGGGAGATGCTACAGTGAGGGAGTAATACAGTAGAGTGGGAGTAAAACAGTAGGTGAGTAATACAGTAGGGGAGGTGCTAGGGGAGCGTGAGGTAATACAGTAGGGGAGGTAAAACAGTAGGGAGATAATACAGTAGGGAGGTGTAGGGGAGGTAATACAGTAGACAGTGGGGGAGTGGGAGTGCTAATACAGTGGGGAGATAATACAGTAGGGAGGTAATACAGTCAGGGTGAGGTAATACAGTAGAGTGGGAGGTAAAGTGTGAGGTAATACAGTAGGGGGAGTGGGGGGTAATAAGTAGGGAGTAATAAGGGGAGTGAGGTAATACAGTGGGTGGTAGTGCTGCTCAGTGTGAGGTAATACAGTAGGGGAGTGCTGCTCAGGGTAGTGAGGTAATACAGTAGGGGAGTGCTGATCAGTGTGAGGTAATACAGTAGGGTAGTGTGAGAGTAATACAGCTCAGCGTGAGGTAATACAGTAGGGAGTGTGAGTGTAGGTAATACATGGGGAGGGTGAGGTAATACAGTAGGGAGTGCTGCTCAGGTGAGGTAATACAGTAGGGGAGTGCTGCTCAGTGTGAGGTAATACAGTAGGGAGTGCTGAGTGAGGTAATACAGTAGGGAGTGAGGAGGTAATACAGTAGTAATACAGTAGTAATACAGTAGGGAGTGGGAGCTAATACAGTAGGTGGAGGTATACATAGGGGAGTGGGAGTGCTGCTCAGCGTGGGAGGTAAAACAGTAGGGGAGTGCTGCTCAGCGTGAGAGTAATACAGTAGTGGGAGTAATACACTAGGGGAGTGAGGGTTATACAGTAGGGTGAGCTCAGCGTGAGGTAATACAGTAGGTGGGGAGTGCTGCTCAGTGAGGTAATACAGTAGAGGAGTGCTGCTCAGTGGTGAGGTAATACAGTAGGGGAGTGCTGCTCAGCGTGAGGTAATACAGTAGGGGTGGGCTGCTCAGCGTGAGGTAATACAGTAGGGAGTGGGAGGCTACAGTGTGAGGTAATACAGTAGGAGAGTGCTGTCAGCGTGAGGTAATACAGTAGGGAGTGTGCTAATACAGTGGGGAGGTAATACAGTAGGGAGTGCTGCTCAGCGTGAGCACAGTAGAGTGTGAGGTAATACAGTAGGGGAGTAATGCTAAGGGTGTGAGGTAATACAGTAGGGAGTGTCAGTAATACAGTAGGGTGCTGATCAGTGTGAGGTAATACAGTAGGGGAGTGCTGCTCAGCGGGAGGTAATACAGTAGGGGTGCTGCTCAGGGAGTGGGAGGTAATACAGTAGGGTGCTGCTCAGCGTGGTAATACAGTAGAGTGGGTGCTAATACAGTGTGGAGTATACAGTAGGGGAGTGTGCTGCTCAGTAGGAGAGTGGGAGGTAATACAGTGGGGGAGTGGGAGGTAATACAGTAGGGGAGTGCTGCTCAGCGTGAGGTAATACAGTAGGGGTAATAAGTAATAGAGCTCAGCGTGAGGTAATACAGTATGGGGAGTGCTGCTCAGCGTGAGGTAATACAGTAGAGGAGTGCTGCTCAGCGTGAGGTAATACAGTAGGGGAATGCTGCTCAGCGTAGAGTGGGAGTAATACAGTATGGGGAGTGCTGCAGTCAGTGGGAGGTCATACAGTAGGGAGTGGGTGCTGCTCAGCGTGAGGTAATACAGTAGGGAGTGGGAGGTAATACAGTGGGAGGAGGTAATACAGTGGTGCTGCTCAGTGTGAGGTAATACAATAGGGGGTGTGAGGTAATACAGTAGGGAGTGTGAGGTGCTCAGCGTGGGGAGGTAATACAGTAGGGATGCTCAGGAGAGGGGTAATACAGTAGGGGAGTGGGAGTGTGCTCAGCGTGAGTAATACAGTAGGGGGAGGTAATACAGTCAGGGAAGTGGGAGGTAATACAGTAGGGGTGTGGGGAGGTAATACAGTAGGGTGGTGGGGGCTAATACAGTGGGGAGTAATACTGCTCAGTGTGGGGTAATACAGTAGGAGAGTGCTGCTCAGCGTGGGAGGTAATACAGTAGGGGTAATGCTGTCAGCGTGGGAGGTAATACAGTAGGGGAGTGGGAGGTAATGCTGCTGGGGAGTGGGAGGTAATACAGTAGGGGAGTGCTGCTCAGTATGGGGGGTAATATGGTAGGGAGTGGCTCAGCGTGGTAATACAGTATGGGGAGTGGGAGGTAATACAGTATGGGGAGTGCTCAGAGAGTAATACAGTAGGGAGTGCTGCTCAGCGTGGGAGGTAATACAGTATGGGGAGTGCTCAGTGTAATACAGTAGGGGTGGGAGGTAATACAGTATGGGGAGTGGGAGGTAATACAGTAGTGGGCGTGAGGTAATACAGTAGGGAGTGGGAGGTAACACAGTAGGGGAGTGGGAGGTAATACAGTAGGGTGGGAGGTAATACAGTGGGGAGAGTAATACAGTGGGGGAGTGATGCTCAGCGTGAGGTATACACAGTGGGGAGTGCTGCTCAGCGTGAGGTAATACAGTAGGGTGGAAGGCTGCTCAGCGTGAGGTAATACAGTGGGGGAGTGTGAGGTAATACATTAGGGGAGTGCTGCTCAGGCGTGAGGTAATACAGTATGGGGAGTGAGGTAATACAGTAGGGGGAGTGGGTGAGTAATACAGTAGGGGAGTGCTGCAGCGTGAGGTAATACAGTAGGAGTGGGAGGTAATACAGTAGGGGAGTGAGGTAATACAGTAGGTGGGGTGCTGCTCAGCGTGAGGTAATACAGTAGAGGAGTGAAGTGCTCTATACGTGAGGGAAATACAGTAGTGGGAGAGTAATACAGTCAGGGGAGTATGGAGTAATACAGTAGGGAGTGCTGCAGCGTGAGGTAATACAGTATGGGAGTGTGAGGTAATACAGTATGGGAGTGCTGCTCAGCGTGAGGTAATACAGTATGGGGAGTGCTGCTCAGCGTGAGGTAATACAGTATGGGAGTGCTGCTCAGCGTGAGGTAATACAGTAGAGGGAGTGCTGCTCAGCGGAGGTAATACAGTAGAGTGCTGCTCAGCGTGAGATGTATACAGTAGGGAGTGGAGTGCTGCTAGGGTGAGGTAATACAGTAGGGAGAGTGCTGCTCAGCGTGAGGTAATACAGTAGGGAGTGCTGCTCAGCGTGAGGTAATACAGTAGAGTGTGAGTAGTGCAGTAGGGGAGTGCTGCTAATACGTGAGGTAATACTGTACATACAGTGCTGCTCAGCGTGAGGTAATACAGTAGGGAGTGGGGAGTGCTGCAGCGTGAGTAATACAGTAGGGGAGTGTGAGGTAATACATTAGGGAGTGGGGGTAATGCTCAGCGTGAGGTAATACAGTAGGGGAGTGCTGCTACAGTAGGGAGGTAATACAGTAGGGGAGTGCTGCTCATACGTGAGGTAATACAGTAGGGGAGTGTGAGTAATACATGAAGGGAGTGCTGTCAGCGTGAGGTAATACAGTAGAGGTAGTGGGAGTGCTCAGTAGTGGTGAGGTAATACAGTAGAGGGAGTGCTGCTACAGTAGGGAGGTAATACAGTAGGGAGTGCTGTAATACAGTAGTGTGGGAGGTAATACAGTAGAAGTGGGTGCTGCTCAGTGTGAGTAATACAGTAGGGGAGTGTGAGGTAATACAGTAGGGGAGTGGGAGGTGCTACAGTAGGGGAGTGGGAGGTAATACAGTAGAAGTGCTGCTCAGGGAGTGGGAGGTAATACAGTAGGGGAGTGCTGCTCAGCGTGAGGTAATACAGTAGCTGCTCAGTAGGAGAATAATACAGTATGTGAGGTAATACAGTAGGGGTAGTGGGCTCAGCGTAATACAGTAGGGGAGGTAATACAGTAGGGAGTGTGAGGTAATACAGTAGGGAGTGCTGCTCAGGTGAGGTAATACAGTAGGGGAATGCTGCTCAGGGTGAGGTAATACAGTAGGGAGTGCTGCTCAGCGTGAGGTAATACAGTAGGGGAGTGCTGCTCAGTGTGAGGTAATACAGTAGGGAGTGGGAGTTCTGCAGTCAGGGTGGGAGGTAATACAGTAGGGAGTGTGAGGTAATACAGTGAGGAGTAATACAGTAGGGGGTAGTGTGAGGTAATACAGTAGGGAGTGGGGGTAATACTCAGGGAGTGAGAGGTAATACAGTAGATCAGTGCTGGTAATACAGGTGGGAGAGTAATACAGTAGGGTGAGGTAATACAGTAGGGAGTGGGAGAGTAATACAGTAGGGGAGTGTAATACTGCTACAGGGGGTGAGGTAATACAGTAGAGGGATGTCAGCGTGAGGTAATACAGTAGGGGGGTGCTGCTCAGCGTGAGTGGGAGTAATACAGTAGGGGAGTGAGGTAATCAGCGTGAGGTAATACAGTAGGGGGAGTAATACAGTGGGAGTGGGGGGTAATACAGTAGGGGAGTGCTGCTCAGCGTGGGGAGGTAATACAGTAGGTGGAGTGCTAATAGCGTGAGGTAATACAGTAGGGGAGTGCTGCTCAGTGTGAGAGTAATACAGTAGGGAGTGCTGCTCAGCGTGAGGTAATACAGTAGGGGAGTGGGAGGTAATACAGTAGAGTGTGAGGTAATACAGTAGGTAATACAGTGGAGTGCTGCTCAGTGAGAGTAATACAGTAGGGGAGGGGAGTAATGCTCAGCGTGAGGTAATACAGTAGGGGAGTGGGGGTAATACAGTAGGGGAGTGGGTAATACAGTAGGGGAGTAATACAGTAGGGAGTGAGGTAATACAGTAGGGGAGTGGTGCTACAGCGTGAGTGGGGAGGTAATACAGTAGGTGCTGTGCGTGAGGTAATACAGTATGGGAGTGGTGCTCAGTAGGTGAGGTAATACAGTAGGGAGTGTGCTCAGGTGAGGAGAGTAATACAGTAGGGAGTGCTGCTCAGTGTGAGGGAGTAATACAGTAGGGGAGTGTGAGGTAATACAGTAGAGGAGTGCTGCTCAGTAGTGGGAGTAATACAGTAGGGTGGGAGATAATACAGTAGTGAGAGTAATACAGTAGGGAGTACTGAGATAATGCAGTCAGCGTGAGGTAATACAGTAGGGAAGTGCTGCTCAGTGGTGAGGTAATACAGTAGGGGAGTGCTGCTCAGGGGAGATAATACGTGGGGAGGTAATACAGTAGGGGAGTGGAGCTCAGCGTGAGGGGAGGTAATACAGTAGGGGAGTGGGAGAGTAATGCTCAGCGTGAGGTAATACAGTAGGGGAGTGCTGAGGTAATACAGTAGGGGAGTGCTGCTCAGCGTGAAATACAGTAGGGGAGTGCTGCTCAGCGTGATAAGTACAGGGAGTGGGAGGAATGCTGCTCAGCGTGAGGTAATACAGTAGGGAAGTGCTACAGTCAGCGTGAGAGGTAATACAGTAGGGGAGTGCTGCTCAGCGTGAGGTAATACAGTAGGGAGTGCTGCTCAGCGTGAGGTAATGCAGTGGGAGGCTGCTACAGTAGGGGAGTAATACAGTCAGTGTGAGGTAATACAGTAGGGGAGTGCTGCTACAGTAGTGAGGTGAGGTAATACAGTAGGGAAGTGCTGTGGTGAGGTAATACAGTAGGGGAGTGGGGAGTGCTACTAGGGAGTGGGAGCGTAGGGGAGGTAATACAGTAGGGAGTGCTGCTCAGCGTGAGAGGGTAATACAGTAGGGGAGTGCTGCTCAGCGTGAGGTAATACAGTAGGGGAGTGCTGCTCAGCGTGAGGGGTAGGGGAGGAGTGATGCTCAGCGTGAGGTAATACAGTAGGGGAGTGCTGCTCAGTGTGAGAGTAATACAGTATGGGGAGTGCTGTAATAGCGTGAGTGTAATACAGTAGAGGGCTGCTCAGCGTGAGGTAATACAGTAGGGGAGTGCTGCTCAGTGTGAGTAATACAGTAGGGGAGTGCTCAGAGGTAATACAGTAGGGAGTGCTGCTCAGCGTGAGGTAATACAGTAGGGAGTGCTGCTCAGGGAGTGGGAGGTAATACAGTAGGGGAGTGGGAGGTAATACAGCGTGGGAGGTAATACAGTAGGGGTAGTGCTGCTCAGTAGTGAGAGTGGGGGTAATACAGTAGGGAGTGCTGCTCAGCGTGAGTAATACAGTAGAGTGGGCTCAGGTGGGAGGTAATACAGTAGAAGTGCTGCTACAGTGGGAGGGGAGGTAATACAGTAGGGAGTGTGAGGTAATACAGTAGGGGAGTGCTGCTCAGCGTGAGGTAATACAGTAGGGAGTGCTGCTGCGTGGGTAATACAGTAGGGGAGTGTGTGCTGCTCAGCGTGAGGTAATACAGTAGGGTGCTGCTCAGGAGTGTAATACAGTAGGGGTGGGAGGTCAGGAGGTAATACAGTAGGGAGTGCTGCTCAGCGTGAGGTAATACAGTAGGGGAGTGCTGCTCAGCGTGAGGTAATACAGTAGGGAATGCTGCTCAGCGTGAGGTAATACAGTAGGGGAGTGCTGCTCAGCGTGAGGTAATACAGTAGGGGAGTGCTGCTCAGTAGGTGAGGTAATACAGTAGGGGAGTGCTCAGCGTAATACAGTAGGGGAGTGCTGCTCAGCGTGAGTAATACAGTAGGGGAGTGGGAGGTAATACAGTAGGGGTAGTGAGTGGAGTAATACAGTAGGGGAGTGGAGGTAATACAGTAGGGTAGTGGGAGGTAATACAGTAGGTGCGGAGGTAATACAGTAGGGGAGTGCTGCTCAGCGTGAGGTAATACAGTAGGGGAGTGCTGCTCAGCGTGAGGTAATACAGTAGGGGAGTGTGTGCGTGGAGGTAATACAGTAGGGGAGTGCTGCTCAGCGTGGGAGTAATACAGTAGGGGAGTGCTGCTCAGTGCGTGAGGTAATACAGTAGGGGAGTGCTGCTCAGCGTGAGGTAATACAGTAGAGTGGGAGTGCTGCTCAGTATGTGAGGTAATACAGTAGGGGAGTGCTAATACAGTAGGTGAGTGCTGTAGCGTGATACAGTAGGGGAGTGCTAATCAGTAGGGGTAATACAGTAGGGAGTGCTGCTCAGCGTGAGGAGGTAATACAGTAGGGGAGTGCTGCTCAGTGTGAGGTAATACAGTAGGGGAGTGCTGCTCAGTAGTGTAGGGGAGTGGAGGTAATACAGTAGGGGGAGTGGGAGGTAATACAGTAGGGGGGAGGCTACAGTATGCGTGGGGAGTAATACAGTAGGGAGTGCTGCTCAGTAGTGGGAGTAATACAGTAGGGAGTGCTGCAGTCAGCGTGAGGTAATACAGTAGGGGAGTGTAATACAGTGGTGAGGTAATACAGTAGGGAGTGGGGTGCTGCTCAGCGTGGGAGGTAATACAGTAGGGGAGTGCTGAGGTCAGCGTGAGTGTAATACAGTAGGGAGTGCTGCTCAGCGTGAGGTAATACAGTAGGGGAGTGCTGCTAGCGTGAGTAATACAGTAGGGGGTGAGGTAATACAGTAGGGAGTGGTGAGGTAATACAGTATGGGGAGTGCTGCTAATAGCGTAGGGGAGTGGGGGTAATACAGTAGGAGTGCTGCTCAGCGTGAGGTAATACAGTAGGGGAGTGGGAGCGTGAAATACAGTAGGGAGGCTAATACAGTGGGAGGTAATACAGTAGTGAGGTAATACAGTAGGGGAGTGGGAGGTAATACGTGGGAGTGGGGGTAATAGTAGGGGGTGCTGCTCAGTAGGGAGTAATACAGTAGGGAGTGAGCTCAGCGTGTAATACAGTAGGGGAGTGGGAGGTAATACAGTAGGGGGAGTGGAGGTAATACAGTAGGGAGGCTGCTAATACGTGAGTAGGGGGGAATGAGGTCATACAGTATGTGGGAGGTAATACAGTAGGGAGGTGCTGCAGTATGGGGAGTGGGAGGTAATACAGTAGGGGGAGTGGGGGTAATACAGTAGGGGAAGTGGGAGGTAATACAGTAGGGGGGAGTGGAGAGTAATACAGTAGGGGAGTGGGAGGTAATACAGTAGGGGGAGGCTGCAGTAGGGGTAGTGGGAGGTAATACAGTAGGGTGAGGTAATACAGTAGGGGAGTGCTGAGGTAATACAGTAGGGGGTAGTGGAGGTAATACAGTAGGGGAGTGTGAAGGGAGTAGGGGAGTGGGAGCGTGAGTAATACAGTAGGGAGTGGGAGGTAATACAGTAGGGGAGTGCTGTAATACAGTGGGGAGAGGTAATACAGTACTGGGAGTAGGGGGTAATACAGTAGGAGGAGTGGGAATACAGTGGGGGAGTGGGAGGTAATACAGTAGGGGGAGGTAATACAGTAGGGGGAGTGGGAGGTAATACAGTATGGGGAGTGGGAGGTAATACAGTATGGGGGAGTAATATGGTAGGGGAGTGGGAGGTAATACAGTATGGGGGGTAATGGTAGGGGGAGTGGGAGGTAATACAGTATGGGGAGTGGATAATAGGATTCTAATGACAGGAGGGACCTGATTCTAGTTGATCTCTCCTACACTGAGAGACTGCATTTACACAGGCATCCCAATTCTTATCTTTTGCCGCTAATTGGCCATTTGACCAATCACCTCACATCTTTCCAATATTTGAGTAAAATCTCAGTATTTGGCTGCCTGTGTAAACACAGCCTTCATGAATAGTGGCCTTGGTCCCTATTGTCAAAAGGATTTACAAAGTTAATGCTCAAGCAGGAGTCTTCATGTTTCAGAGACTTGTTACACAAGAAAAAAAATGTACTTAAATAAAAATATAAGCACAATATGCAATAATTTCAAATATTTTACTTAGTTACAGTTCATTTACATTTACATTTAAGTCATTTAGCAGACGCTCTTATCCAGAGCGACTTACAAATTGGTGCATTCACCTTATGACCTCCAGTGGAACAGTAGTGCATCTAAATCTTTTAATACAGGGGAGGGGGTGAGGAGGGATTACTTTATCCTATCCTAGGTATTCCTTAAAGAGAGTGGGGTTTCAGGTGTCTCCGGAAGGTGGTGATTGACTCCGCTGTCCTGGCGTCGTGAGGGAGTTTGTTCCACCATTGGGGGCCAGTAAGCGAACAGTTTTGACTGGGCTGAGCGGGAACTGTACTTCCTCAGTGGTAGGGAGGAGGACGTCAATCAGACCTGGAGGTACTGAGGTGCCGTTCCCCTCACAGTTCCGTAGTTCATATAAGGAAATTGGTCAATTGAATGGATTTCACATGACTGGGAATACAGATATGCATCTGTTGGTCACAGATGCCTTAAAAAAGTGAAATGTAGGGGCGTGGATCAGAAAACCAGTCAGTGTCTGGTGTGACCACCATTTGCCTCATGCAGTGACACGTCTCCTTCACCTAGAGTTGATTGTGGCCTGTGGAATGTTGTCCCACTTCTCTTCAATGGCTGTGCGAAGTTGCTCGATATTGGTGGGAACTGGAACACGCTGTCGTACACATCGATCCAGAGAATCCCAAAAATGCTTCATTGGTGACTGGTGAGTATGCAGGCCATAGAAGAACTGGGGCATTTTCAACTTCCAGGAAGTGTACAGATCCTTGAGACATGGAGCCGTGTTTTATCATGCTGAAACATGAGGTCATGGCGGCAGATTAATGGCACGACAATGGGCCTCAGGATCTCGTCACGGCATCTCTGTGCATTCAAATTGCCATTGATAAAATGCAATTGTATTCGTTGTCCGTAGCTTATGCCTTAAAAAATCACCACCATGGGGCACTCTGGTCAAAATGTTGACATCAGCAAACCGCTGGCCCACACGACGCCATTTGCCATTTGCCATTTGCCCGGTACTGTTGAAACCGGGATTAATCTGTGAAAAGCACACTTCTCCAGCGTGCCAGTGGCCATTGAAGGTGAACATTTGCCTCCTGAAGTCGGTTACGACGCCGAACTGCAGTCAGCTAGAGAGAAAACATGTCAATTCCCACATTGTATGGATCCCTTCCAAATTGGAACATTAACAATCTATTGTATGAATAATCTATTTTGTTCCTGGAAGATGTTACTGAGCAGTGGGGACCATTCAATACACGAGCAGAAGAATATCATATTCCAATCCATATGGTAATGAGTTGAGAAGGAAATGCTAAACTAAAGTACTCTGCTCCTTCTATACCCTCATTTACATTCATATGAATTGTCTTTCAGTAACATACTCATGAAATAATCTCTCTCTCTCTCTCTCTCTCTCTCTCCCTCTCCCCTCTCTCTCTCTTTCTCTCTCTCTCTCTCTCTCTCCCCGTCTCTCTCTCTCTCTCTCTCTCTCTCTCTCTCCCCTCTCTCCCCCTCTCTCTCTCTCTCTCTCTCCCCTCCCTCCCTCCCTCCCTCCCTCTCTCTCTCTCTCTCTCTGTCTGAGTTGCATGGGAACATGTTTGTGGAGGAGTGTGGGAAGTGTAACAGGTGCGTCAGTTCAAACCACTTTGTGTGAATGATATCACACATGACGCACTTAACCAGTAGCACAGAAATGTTAATGAAAGTGTACCAAAACACACTTCAGCCTATCTTCATCAAATCAAAACAAGCTTTATTTAAACAGCACATTTCAGACATGGATTGCAACACAATGTGCTTCACAGGTAAAAACAAAATAAAAACAATGAAAATAAAAGACGCAAATATTTACTAAACAACATAAGAGGATAAAAAAATAAAAAGTACCTGAAGGAAAAGCAAAGCTAAAAAGGTGTGTTTTTAAGAGCTCTTTTAAATATGTCCACAGTTAATTGAACAAAAATGAATATTTTGTGTGCTCTCACATGGTAAATTCATTCATAACCCTCTGTCTTTTAATTTATGCTAATTCTCCCAACACGGTTTGCCAAACTCATCTGTCAATCTGATAAAAAGAAAGAACGTCTGTCTTTCCATATGTTAATAGCCTGAGGCAACTCGGGCAACGACGGCTGACTTGAAAGAGGGGCCGCCATTCCAGCAGCATACTAATAACGTAGTAGGGATGACTTATCTAGCCTTCAGAAACCATCTGTTAATAGGGATGACTTATCTAGCCTTCAGAAACCATCTGTTAATAGGGATGACTTATCTAGCCTTCAGAAACCATCTGTTAATAGGGATGACTTATCTAGCCTTCAGAAACCATCTGTTAATAGGGATGACTTATCTAGCCTTCAGAAACCATCTGTTAATAGGGATGACTTATCTAGCCTTCAGAAACCATCTGTTAATAGGGATGACTTATCTAGCCTTCAGAAACCATCTGTTAATAGGGATGACTTATCTAGCCTTCAGAAACCATCTGTTAATAGGGATGACTTATCTAGCGGGCATAACAACATCAGCGGAGCACCATCAAACATTTACAGCAACCATCTCACACACCCTTTAAACTCTCTGAAATGTTTGTTCAGAGATCTGTTTTAATAAGTCACCTGTTAAGTGACTCTACCCATCAGAGTTTGAATATTGAATTCTGTGGCACTGCCTCACTGAATGTCCTTGATCAGTAGCTTGAAGTGAAAGGCATCACAGGTTCTGATGGGTTCAGGCCGTATCTGCGGGAAAAAAAAGTGGTTGGTGTGATGGGGCTGAAACCAACTGTAAAATACTGAGAGGTCTGCTCAAGAGGACTCGTGACCTGCAGGTAACAAACACACACACAGAAATACTATCATGCATATGGGCTGGTTGGTTGTAGGTAATGATTATGGGTAATGACGTTTTGTGTTTCTCTGTCTGTGAAGGCGGGCAGACCTGGCGCTGTCTCTGGCTACCTCTCTGCCGATTTTATGTTTTAAATTGAACCTTTATTTAACCTGGCAAGTCAGTTAAGAACAAATTCTTATTTACAATGACGGCCTACCCTGGCCAAACCCTATCCCAGGCGATACTGGGCCAATTGTGCGCTGCCCTATGGTACTCCCAATCATGGCCGGTTGTGATACAGGTCAAGCCCAGAGGGGACCTACCCCTCCTCACCAAACGCAAGAGGGGCAAGGTGGTCATCGTCAACCTGCAGCCCACCAAACAAGTGAGTCACAGACACATGTGCTTGCTCTCTCTCACACACACACACACACACACACACACACACTGTTACGTTCCCCAGTTTATGTATTGTAGTTTGTATATTTGCATGTGTTTATTTCAGGAAATGGCTTCCTGAAATCCCTCAAGCAGCTGATTGGTCGACTCCATGGCTAATTGGAGAGCTGACCCCGCCCCCTCGTCAAGACTCAGCTGTCTCCAATTACCCATTCCTTCTGATGCTATATAAAAGCCAGTGTTCTGTTCAGGAGGGAGATCTTTTTGTAGAGAGATTTTCTGGGAGGTCATTGCAGAGATATTTTGATAGAGGTTGATTTTGCTGGGAGTTCATTGCTGAGAGTTGGTATGTTTTGTGAGTTTGTTGCTCAGATAGAGCTTATTTTGATGTCCTTTGTTTCTTAGTTTGTTTGTGAAATTGTTTAATATTCTGTTTCATTTGTTCCCAGGGGGGAAGGGGAAGGCACCTAGGGAGTGCTTAGGCAAGAGGCCCGCGGGCATACATATACCCGTAGCATATTCGCTGTCTAGGCACACTAGGTAAGACCTGGGCGGACCACCCCCTGTATTTTGGTTAGGGCACCAGGTGGTGCTAAATTAGGTAAGTAGTGGGTAGGCAGGTAAGATAGGAGAGGGGGGGCTTTGAGATTTACTTTCTTTGCTTTGGTTCCGTCCAGCCCTTTTCCCCATATTACCGTGTAAAGGAATAAAGTCCTTGTAAACGGTACCACATTCTGCCTGTTGTCATTCTTACTTGCACTTACAGTCCATACCTTTTTCACTTCACGGAGAGTTTAGTTGTAGCAGGGTGTTGCGTTCCCTCTTCATAGAGGCGTGCGTAACATAATGGGGGCTCATCCGGGATATTTCCATTAAACCCACCGGACCCTGCTGCTCTGAGCTCTCTGTGGTTAGTGATTGAGGTGTGATGGTAGGTTGTGAGTTTGGATGACTTGTTTAGTTAGTGTGTTCAGGAGACTGCATTGTATAAGATGGCTGCCTCAGCCATCTCCAAGTTTTTTGACGCGCCCTCTATTGATTGTTTGGTGAGGTTTCGTAAAGTAGACCTTATAGCTATAGCTGACCATTATGGATTTGTTGTCCCTGAGAAAGTCCTAAAGGTTGAGCTTTTGGTGCTAGTCAGGGAGGGTTTAGTGAGAGAACGGATTCTCTCATTGCAAGGAGAGGAGACGGATAGACCTTCTGATGCCAAGTCGGAGGACAGGGCGGAGGAAGGGGTTCCTCGTACCCCTTTTACATTGCCCCGATTTGATCCTTTATCTTCTGCTTCGGGTCGTTCAGATGGGACTGCTAGGCTGAAGGTGAGGCTGGCTCGGTTAGAAATGGAGCAAAAAGATAAAGAGAGACAGATGAATTTTGAACTTGAAATTAGGAAAATAGAAGCTGACAAGGAGGTGAGGATCCGACAACTGGAACTAAACGCTGCCTCCAGTGCGACTCCACAAGCAGCTCATCATCAAGCCCACTTCGATGTGAGTAAAAACATAGCTTTAGTCCCTCCATTCCGAGAGTCGGAAGTTGATTCTTATTTCTCTGCGTTTGAGCGTGTGGCCGCTGCGCTGCATTGGCCACTCGAGGTTTGGCCTCTCCTGTTACAATGTAAATTGTCTGGGAAAGCCCAGGATGTAGTAGCTGCTCTCTCCCTGGAAGACAGTTTACACTACGATACAGTTAAAACTACAGTGTTGCGGGCTTATGAGTTGGTGCCTGAAGCTTATAGGCAGCGCTTCAGGAACCACAAAAAAACATCTCACCGTACATTTGTTGAATTTGCTAGGGACAAAGAGTCTCTGTTTAGTCGCTGGTGTTCAGCCAGCAAAGCTAACACCTTTGCTGATATTCGGGAGTTGATGCTGTTGGAGGACTTTAAAAGCAACCGCCCAGATATAATTGTAGTTCATTTAAATGAACAGAAGGTGGTGACATTGGCCCAAGCAGCAGTGTTGGCAGATGAGTACGCTTTGACACACAAGACTGTCTTTGGTGCACCACGTTTTGAAGGCCGGACGATTACGTCATCAGTTCCTCGTTCAGGTCGCTTTACCGCTGACAACCCTAAGCCTTTTCATGAAATCCGTGAAAGTTTTTACTGTCACCAAAAGGGTCACGTGATTGCGGATTGCCCAGTTTTGAAAAATAAACCGAAACAGTCCCTGTCACCGTCCCCAAAAATGAAAAGTTTGGGTTTAGTCAAGTCTTTGGCTCGTCCATTGGATCGAGTTGTTGATTCAGCATTTGAGAAACCGGATCCTGTCTATGCTCCGTTTATCTCTGCCGGTTATGTTTCCTTAACAGGAGAACGAGCTGATCAAAAGCCTATCCAAATCCTACGAGATACTGGGGCGGCGCAGTCAGTAATCGTTACTGATGCTTTACCCTGGTCTCCTGAAACGTATTGTGGCTCGCATGTCATATTACAGGGGATAGAGACAAAAACCGTACCTGTACCATTACACTGGGTCCACTTAGTGTCAGACTTGGTATCAGGACGTTTCCGTGTTGGTGTAGTGTCTACACTGCCAGTAAAAGGAGTCAAATTGCTACTAGGGAATGATATTGCTGGTGGTAATGTCACTCCTGTGTTAGAGGTAGTAGACAAGCCAGAAATCAGAACTACAGATGAGAAATTGGTTCAAGCATTTCCACATGTTTTTCCTGCTTGTGTGTTAACGAGGGCACAATCTCGCAAGCTAGGAGATGTGGTGGATTTGGCTAGTTCTATTTTTGAGAATGTTGAGGTAGAAGACAATGCCCCGAGTATGCCTTCTGCAATGCCGACCGTTTTTACCCCCGTAAAAACTAAGGCAGGGGAAAACGAAATTGTACCCCAATTACATGACATTCTTTTGTCTGTCACCCCCGAGAAGGTGATTGAATGTCAAAAAGAAGACACAAGTCTTCTTCGGTAATTTCCATTGAGGAAGCTAAAACTAGAGAGACCGCCTACTTTATGGAAGCAGGAGTTGATGCGGAAATGGGCATCTCATGACACCATTAACGACTGGAGTGAAGTGTGTCAAGTGGTTGTTCCTACACCGTTCCGACAGCAGGTGCTGTCACTCGCCCATGACCAGGCGTGGTCTGGACATTTGGGGATCACAAAGACTTATAACCGGGTCCTTCGTCATTTCTTCTGGCCAGGTTTGAAGTCTGACGTGGTCCAATTTTGTAAAACATGTCACATATGTCAACTCACTGGGAAAGTGAATCAAACAGTTCCACGAGCGCCACTCTGCCCGATTCCTGTGGTGGGGGAACCGTTTGAAAGAGTGATAATTGATTGTGTAGGTCCATTACCGAAAACCAGGTCAGGTAACCAGTTCCTACTAACAATAATGTGCAGTGCTACTCGATACCCAGAGGCTATTCCTCTCCGTACTATAACGGCTAAGACTGTGGTGAAGGCACTGGTGAAGTTCTTCTCTACGTTTGGACTCCCTAAAGTAATCCAAACTGATCAGGGATCCAACTTCATGTCTAAACTGTTTTCAAATGTGTTAAAGACATTGTGTATTTCCCATCAGGTCTCCAGTCCGTATCATCCAGAGAGTCAAGGGGCTCTAGAACGCTGGCATCAGACACTGAAGGCAATGCTACGCAAGTATTGTATGGATACCAGTACTGATTGGGATGAGGGGGTGCCCTTTGTCCTATTTGCTATAAGGGAAATGATACAAGAGTCCTTAGGGTTCAGCCCTGCTGACCTTGTGTTTGGACACACCCCACGGGGTCCGCTGAAAGTTTTGAAGGAGCATATCTTATCTCCTACACCCAGTAGCGCCCCTAAAAATGTGTTTGATTATGTCAGTAAGATGCGGGAGAGACTGCACGCCGCATGTGCGTTAGCCCAAAAGTCTCTCTCATCGTCTCAAAAACGCATGAAGTTGCATTATGACAAAAAGGCTGTTGGCCGTTCATTTGCACCAGGGGATCAAGTTTTAGTTTTGTTGCCAATCCCTGGCTCATCTCTGTCAGCACGTTTTTCTGGACCATAATCCATTGGTGTTCTTGAAACAAATGTACAACCAGAACCGCCGCCTTATGCGGTGGGCTCTGATTGTACAAGGATATAATGTACAGATAGCTTATGTGAGGGGGGGGGCTTTGAGATTTACTTTCTTTGCTTTGGTTCCGTCCAGCCCAATTAACCCCTGGATGTTTCTAATCAAATCAAATTGTATTTGTCACATGAGCCGAATACAACCGGTATAGACCTTACAGTGAAACGCTTACTTACAAGCCTGTACCCAACCATGCTTTAAGGAGTTAAATAGAAAATAAAAGTATCAAATAATTCAACAGCAGCAGTAAAACAATAGTGAGGCTTTATGCAGGGGGTACCAGGGAACAGAGTGAATGTGGAGGCTATATACAGGGGGTACCAGGGAACAGAGTGAATGTGGAGGCTATATACAGGGGGTACCAGGGAACAGAGTCAATGTGGAGGCTATATACAGGGGGTACCAGGGAACAGAGTTAATGTGGAGGCTATATACAGGGGTACCAGGGAACAGAGTGAATGTGGAGGCTATATACAGGGGTACCAGGAACAGAGTCAATGTGGAGGCTATATACAGGGGGTACCAGGGAACATAGTTAATATGGAGGCTATATACAGGGGGTACCAGGAACAGAGTTAATATGGAGGCTATATACAGGGGTACCAGGGAACAGAGTCAATGTGGAGGCTATATACAGGGGGTACCAGGGAACAGAGTGAATGTGGAGGCTATATACAGGGGGTACCAGGGAACAGAGTGAATGTGGAGGCTATATACAGGGGTACCAGGGAACAGAGTGAATGTGGAGGCTATATACAGGGGGCACCAGGGAACAGAGTGAATGTGGAGGCTATATACAGGGGTACCAGGGAACAGAGTCAATGTGGAGGTTATATACAGGGGTACCAGGAACATAGTTAATATGGAGGCTATATACAGGGGTACCAGGGAACAGAGTCAATGTGGAGGCTATATACAGGGGTACCAGGGAACAGAGTCAATGTGGAGGCTATATACAGGGGTACCAGGGAACAGAGTCAATGTGGAGGCTATATACAGGGGGTACCAGGGAACAGAGTCAATGTGGAGGCTATATACAGGGGGTACCAGGGAACAGAGTCAATGTGGAGGTTATATACAGGGGGTACCAGGGAACAGAGTCAATGTGGAGGCTATATACAGGGGGTACCAGGGAACAGAGTCAATGTGGAGGTTATATACAGGGGTACCAGGAACAGAGTCAATGTGGAGGCTTATACAGGGGGCACCAGGGAACAGAGTCAATGTGGAGGCTATATACAGGGGGTACCAGGAACAGAGTCAATGTGGAGGCTATATACAGGGGTACCAGGAACATAGTTAATATGGAGGCTATATACAGGGGTACCAGGGAACAGAGTCAATGTGGAGGCTATATACAGGGGTACCAGGGAACAGAGTGAATGTGGAGGCTATATACAGGGGTACCAGGGAACAGAGTGAATGTGGAGGCTATATACAGGGGTACCAGGGAACAGAGTGAATGTGGAGGCTATATACAGGGGTACCAGGGAACAGAGTGAATGTGGAGGCTATATACAGGGGGTACCAGGGAACAGAGTGAATGTGGAGGCTATATACAGGGGTACCAGGGAACAGAGTGAATGTGGAGGCTATATACAGGGGGTACCAGGGAACAGAGTCAATGTGGAGGCTATATACAGGGGTACCAGGGAACAGAGTCAATGTGGAGGCTATATACAGGGGGTACCAGGGAACAGAGTCAATGTGGAGGCTATATACAGGGGGTACCAGGAACATAGTTAATATGGAGGCTATATACAGGGGGGGCACCAGGAACAGAGTCAATGTGGAGGCTATATACAGGGGTACCAGGAACATAGTTAATATGGAGGCTATATACAGGGGGTACCAGGAACAGAGTGAATGTGGAGGCTATATACAGGGGTACCAGGGAACAGAGTGAATGTGGAGGCTATATACAGGGGTACCAGGGAACAGAGTGAATGTGGAGGCTATATACAGGGGTACCAGGGAACAGAGTGAATGTGGAGGCTATATACAGGGGTACCAGGGAACAGAGTGAATGTGGAGGCTATATACAGGGGTACCAGGGAACAGAGTCAATGTGGAGGCTATATACAGGGGTACCAGGAACATAGTTAATATGGAGGCTATATACAGGGGTACCAGGAACAGAGTTAATATGGAGGCTATATACAGGGGTACCAGGGAACAGAGTCAATGTGGAGGCTATATACAGGGGGTACCAGGGAACAGAGTGAATGTGGAGGCTATATACAGGGGGTACCAGGGAACATAGTTAATATGGAGGCTATATACAGGGGGTACCAGGGAACAGAGTGAATGTGGAGGCTATATACAGGGGGTACCAGGGAACAGAGTGAATGTGGAGGCTATATACAGGGTACCAGGGAACAGAGTCAATGTGGAGGCTATATACAGGGGTACCAGGAACATAGTTAATATGGAGGCTATATACAGGGGTACCAGGGAACAGAGTCAATGTGGAGGTTATATATAGGGGTACCAGGGAACAGAGTCAGTGGAGGCTATATACAGGGGTACCAGGGAACAGAGTCAATGTGGAGGCTATATACAGGGGGTACCAGGGAACAGAGTCAATGTGGAGGCTATATACAGGGGGTACCAGGGAACAGAGTCAATGTGGAGGCTATATACAGGGGTACCAGGAACAGAGTCAATGTGGAGGTTATATACAGGGGTACCAGGAACAGAGTCAATGTGGAGGTTATATACAGGGGGTACCAGGGAACAGAGTCAATGTGGAGGCTATATACAGGGGTACCAGGAACAGAGTCAATGTGGAGGCTATATACAGGGGGTACCAGGGAACAGAGTCAATGTGGAGGCTATATACAGGGGGTACCAGGGAACAGAGTGAATGTGGAGGCTATATACAGGGGGTACCAGGGAACAGAGTCAATGTGGAGGCTATATACAGGGGTACCAGGAACAGAGTCAATGTGGAGGCTATATACAGGGGGTACCAGGGAACAGAGTGAATATGGAGGCTATATACAGGGGTACCAGGGAACAGAGTGAATGTGGAATATACACCAGGGAACAGAGTGAATGTGGAGGCTATATACAGGGGGTACCAGGGAACAGAGTGAATGTGGAGGCTATATACAGGGGGTACCAGGGAACAGAGTGAATGTGGAGATATACAGGGGGGTACCAGGGAACAGAGTGAATGTGGAGGCTATATACAGGGGTACCAGGGAACAGAGTCAATGTGGAGGCTATATACAGGGGTACCAGGGAACAGAGTCAATGTGGAGGCTATATACAGGGGGTACCAGGGAACAGAGTGAATATAGGAGCTATAAACAGGGGGTACCAGGGACAGAGTCAATGTGGAGGCTATATACAGGGGGTACCAGGGAACAGAGTCAATGTGGAGGCTATATACAGGGGTACCAGGGAACAGAGTGAATGTGGAGGCTATATACAGGGGTACCAGGAACAGAGTGAATGTGGAGGCTATATACAGGGGTACCAGGGAACAGAGTGAATGTGGAGGCTATATACAGGGGGTACCAGGAACAGAGTGAATGTGGAGGCTATATACAGGGGTACCAGGGAACAGAGTGAATGTGGAGGCTATATACAGAAGTACCAGGGAACAGGTGAATGTGGAGGCTATATACAGGAGTACCTAATGTGGATATACAGGGGGTACCAGGGAACAGAGTGAATGTGGAGGCTATATACAGGGGTACCAGGGAACAGAGTGAATGTGGAGGCTATATACAGGGTACCAGGGAACAGAGTCAATGTGGAGGCTATATACAGGGGTACCAGGGAACAGAGTGAATGTGGAGGCTATATACAGGGGTACCAGGGAACAGAGTGAATGTGGAGGCTATATACAGGGGGTACCAGGGAACAGAGTGAATGTGGAGGCTATATACAGGGGTACCAGGGAACAGAGTGAATGTGGAGGCTATATACAGGGGTACCAGGGAACAGAGTGAATGTGGAGGCTATATACAGGGGTACCAGGGAACAGAGTGAATGTGGAGGCTATATACAGGGGTACCAGGAACAGAGTGAATGTGGAGGCTATATACAGGGGTACCAGGGAACAGAGTGAATGTGGAGGCTATATACAGGGGGCACCAGGAACAGAGTGAATGTGGAGGCTATATACAGGGGGTACCAGGGAACAGAGTCAATGTGGAGGCTATATACAGGGGTACCAGGGAACAGAGTGAATGTGGAGGCTATATACAGGGGTACCAGGGAACAGAGTGAATGTGGAGGCTATATACAGGGGTACCAGGGAACAGAGTGAATGTGGAGGCTATATACAGGGGTAACAGAGTGAATGTGGAGGCTATATACAGGGGTACCAGGGAACAGAGTGAATGTGGAGGCTATATACAGGGGGTACCAGGAACAGAGTCAATGTGGAGGCTATATACAGGGTACCAGGGAACAGGTGAATGTGGACTATATACAGGGAACAGAGTGAATGTGGAGGCTATATACAGGGGTACCAGGGAACAGAGTGAATGTGGAGGCTATATACAGGGGTACCAGGGAACAGAGTGAATGTGGAGCTATATACAGGGGTACCAGGGAACAGAGTGAATGTGGAGGCTATATACAGGGGTACCAGGAACAGAGTGAATGTGGAGGCTATATACAGGGGTACCAGGGAACAGAGTGAATGTGGAGGCTATATACAGGGGGTACCAGGGAACAGAGTGAATGTGGAGGCTATATACAGGGGTACCAGGGAACAGAGTCAATGTGGAGGCTATATGCAGGGGTACCAGGAACAGAGTGAATGTGGAGGCTATATACAGGGGTACCAGGAACAGAGTGAATGTGGAGGCTATATACAGGGGGTACCAGGGAACAGAGTGAATGTGGAGGCTATATACAGGGGTACCAGGAACAGAGTCAATGTGGAGGCTATATACAGGGGTACCAGGGAACAGAGTGAATGTGGAGGCTATATACAGGGGTACCAGGAACAGAGTCAATGTGGAGGCTATATACAGGGTACCAGGGAACAGAGTCAATGTGGAGGCTATATACAGGGGTACCAGGGAACAGAGTGAATGTGGAGGCTATATACAGGGGGTACCAGGGAACAGAGTGAATGTGGAGGCTATATACAGGGGTACCAGGAACAGAGTCAATGTGGAGGCTATATACAGGGGTACCAGGGAACAGAGTGAATGTGGAGGCTATATACAGGGGTACCAGGAACAGAGTGAATGTGGAGGCTATATACAGGGGTACCAGGAACAGAGTCAATGTGGAGGCTATATACAGGGGTACCAGGGAACAGAGTGAATGTGGAGGCTATATACAGGGGGTACCAGGGAACAGAGTGAATGTGGAGGCTATATACAGGGGTACCAGGGAACAGAGTGAATGTGGAGGCTATATACAGGGGTACCAGGGAACAGAGTCAATGTGGAGGCTATATACAGGGGTACCAGGGAACAGGGGCTATATACAGGGGTACCAGGAACAGAGTGAATGTGGAGGCTATATACAGGGGTACCAGGGAACAGAGTGAATGTGGAGGCTATATACAGGGGTACCAGGGAACAGAGTGAATGTGGAGGCTATATACAGGGGTACCAGGAACAGAGTGAATGTGGAGGCTATATACAGGGGTACCAGGGAACAGAGTGAATGTGGAGGCTATATACAGGGGTACCAGGGAACAGAGTGAATGTGGAGGCTATATACAGGGGTACCAGGAACAGAGTCAATGTGGAGGCTATATACAGGGGTACCAGGGAACAGAGTCAATGTGGAGGCTATATACAGGGGTACCAGGGAACAGAGTCAATGTGGAGGCTATATACAGGGGGTACCAGGGAACAGAGTGAATGTGGAGGCTATATACAGGGGTACCAGGGAACAGAGTCAATGTGGAGGCTATATACAGGGGTACCAGGGAACAGAGTGAATGTGGAGGCTATATACAGGGGGTACCAGTACAGAGTCAATGTGGAGGCTATATACAGGGGTACCAGGGAACAGAGTGAATGTGGAGGCTATATACAGGGGTACCAGG
Source organism: Oncorhynchus nerka (assembly GCF_034236695.1). Classification (NCBI taxonomy): domain Eukaryota; kingdom Metazoa; phylum Chordata; class Actinopteri; order Salmoniformes; family Salmonidae; genus Oncorhynchus; species Oncorhynchus nerka. Next base: position 37,126,569 of record NC_088424.1, read on the forward strand.
AACAGAGTCAATGTGGAGGCTATATACAGGGGTACCAGGGAACAGAGTCAATGTGGAGGCTATATACAGGGGTACCAGGGAACAGAGTGAATGTGGAGGCTATATACAGGGGGTACCAGGAACAGAGTGAATGTGGAGGCTATATACAGGGGTACCAGGGAACAGAGTCAATGTGGAGGCTATATACAGGGGTACCAGGAACAGAGTCAATGTGGAGGCTATATACAGGGGTACCAGGGAACAGAGTCAATGTGGAGGCTATATACAGGGGTACCAGGGAACAGAGTCAATGTGGAGGCTATATACAGGGGTACCAGGGACAGAGTCAATGTGGAGGCTATATACAGGGGGCACCAGGGAACAGAGTGAATGTGGAGGCTATATACAGGGGGTACCAGGGAACAGAGTCAATGTGGAGGCTATATACAGGGGTACCAGGGAACAGAGTGAATGTGGAGGCTATATACAGGGGTACCAGGGAACAGAGTGAATGTGGAGGCTATATACAGGGGGTACCAGGGAACAGAGTCAATGTGGAGGCTATATACAGGGGTACCAGGGAACAGAGTGAATGTGGAGGCTATATACAGGGGTACCAGAACAGAGTCAATGTGGAGGCTATATACAGGGGTACCAGGGAACAGAGTGAATGTGGAGGCTATATACAGGGGTACCAGGGAACAGAGTCAATGTGGAGGCTATATACAGGGGTACCAGGGAACAGAGTGAATGTGGAATATGGAGGAGTCAATGTGGAGGCTATATACAGGGGTACCAGGAACAGAGTCAATGTGGAGGCTATATACAGGGGGTACCAGGGAACAGAGTGAATGTGGAGGCTATATACAGGGGTACCAGGAACAGAGTCAATGTGGAGGCTATATACAGGGGTACCAGGGAACAGAGTGAATGTGGAGGCTATATACAGGGGGTACCAGGGAACAGAGTGAATGTGGAGGCTATATACAGGGGTACCAGGAACAGAGTCAATGTGGAGGCTATATACAGGGGGTACCAGGGACAGAGTCAATGTGGAGGCTATATACAGGGGTACCAGGGAACAGAGTGAATGTGGAGGCTATATACAGGGGTACCAGGGAACAGAGTGAATGTGGAGGCTATATACAGGGGTACCAGGGAACAGAGTCAATGTGGAGGCTATATACAGGGGTACCAGGGAACAGAGTGAATGTGGAGGCTATATACAGGGGGTACCAGGGAACAGAGTCAATGTGGAGGCTATATACAGGGGTACCAGGGAACAGAGTCAATGTGGAGGCTATATACAGGGGTACCAGGGACAGAGTGAATGTGGAGGCTATATACAGGGGTACCAGGGAACAGAGTGAATGTGGAGGCTATATACAGGGGTACCAGGGAACAGAGTCAATGTGGAGGCTATATACAGGGGGTACCAGGGAACAGAGTGAATGTGGAGGCTATATACAGGGGTACCAGGGAACAGAGTGAATGTGGAGGCTATATACAGGGGGTACCAGGAACAGAGTGAATGTGGAGGCTATATACAGGGGTACCAGGGAACAGAGTCAATGTGGAGGCTATATACAGGGGTACCAGGACAGAGTGAATGTGGAGGCTATATACAGGGGTACCAGGGACAGAGTCAATGTGGAGGCTATATACAGGGGTACCAGGGACAGAGTGAATGTGGAGGCTATATACAGGGGTACCAGGAACAGAGTCAATGTGGAGGCTATATACAGGGGTACCAGGAACAGAGTCAATGTGGAGGCTATATACAGGGGGTACCAGGGACAGAGTGAATGTGGAGGCTATATACAGGGGTACCAGGGGCTATACAGGGGTACCAGTACAGAGTCAATGTGGAGGCTATATACAGGGGGTACCAGGAACAGAGTCAATGTGGAGGCTATATACAGGGGTACCAGGGAACAGAGTGAATGTGGAGGCTATATACAGGGGTACCAGGGAACAGAGTGAATGTGGAGGCTATATACAGGGGTACCAGGGAACAGAGTCAATGTGGAGGCTATATACAGGGGTACCAGGGAACAGAGTCAATGTGGAGGCTATATACAGGGGGTACCAGGGACAGAGTCAATGTGGAGGCTATATACAGGGGTACCAGGGAACAGAGTGAATGTGGAGGCTATATACAGGGGTACCAGTAACAGAGTCAATGTGGAGGCTATATACAGGGGTACCAGGACAGAGTGAATGTGGAGGCTATATACAGGGGTACCAGGGAACAGAGTCAATGTGGAGGCTATATACAGGGGTACCAGGACAGAGTCAATGTGGAGGCTATATACAGGGGTACCAGTACAGAGTCAATGTGGAGGCTATATACAGGGGTACCAGGAACAGAGTGAATGTGGAGGCTATATACAGGGGTACCAGGGAACAGAGTCAATGTGGAGGCTATATACAGGGGTACCAGGGAACAGAGTGAATGTGGAGGCTATATACAGGGGTACCAGGGAACAGAGTCAATGTGGAGGCTATATACAGGGGTACCAGTACAGAGTCAATGTGGAGGCTATATACAGGGGGTACCAGGGAACAGAGTGAATGTGGAGGCTATATACAGGGGTACCAGGGAACAGAGTCAATGTGGAGGCTATATACAGGGGTACCAGGGAACAGAGTGAATGTGGAGGCTATATACAGGGGTACCAGGGAACAGAGTCAATGTGGAGGCTATATACAGGGGTACCAGTACAGAGTCAATGTGGAGGCTATATACAGGGGTACCAGGGAACAGAGTCAATGTGGAGGCTATATACAGGGGTACCAGGGACAGAGTGAATGTGGAGGCTATATACAGGGGTACCAGGGAACAGAGTCAATGTGGAGGCTATATACAGGGGTACCAGGGAACAGAGTGAATGTGGAGGCTATATACAGGGGTACCAGTACAGAGTCAATGTGGAGGCTATATACAGGGAAGTACAGAGTCAATGTGGAGGCTATATACAGGGGTACCAGGGACAGAGTCAATGTGGAGGCTATATACAGGGGTACCAGTACAGAGTCAATGTGGAGGCTATATACAGGGGGTACCAGGGAACAGAGTGAATGTGGAGGCTATATACAGGGGTACCAGGGAACAGAGTGAATGTGGAGGCTATATACAGGGGGTACCAGGGAACAGAGTGAATGTGGAGGCTATATACAGGGGTACCAGGGACAGAGTCAATGTGGAGGCTATATACAGGGGTACCAGGGAACAGAGTGAATGTGGAGGCTATATACAGGGGGTACCAGTACAGAGTCAATGTGGAGGCTATATACAGGGGTACCAGTACAGAGTGAATGTGGAGGCTATATACAGGGGTACCAGGAACAGAGTCAATGTGGAGGCTATATACAGGGGTACCAGGGACAGAGTCAATGTGGAGGCTATATACAGGGTACCAGGGAACAGAGTCAATGTGGAGGCTATATACAGGGGTACCAGGGAACAGAGTCAATGTGGAGGCTATATACAGGGGTACCAGTACAGAGTGAATGTGGAGGCTATATACAGGGGTACCAGGGAACAGAGTCAATGTGGAGGCTATATACAGGGGTACCAGTACAGAGTGAATGTGGAGGCTATATACAGGGGTACCAGGGACAGAGTGAATGTGGAGGCTATATACAGGGGTACCAGGGACAGAGTGAATGTGGAGGCTATATACAGGGGTACCAGGGACAGAGTCAATGTGGAGGCTATATACAGGGGTACCAGGGACAGAGTCAATGTGGAGGCTATATACAGGGGTACCAGTACAGAGTCAATGTGGAGGCTATATACAGGGGTACCAGTACAGAGTCAATGTGGAGGCTATATACAGGGGTACCAGGGAATGTGGAGGCTATATACAGGGGTACCAGTACAGAGTCAATGTGGAGGCTATATACAGGGGTACCAGGGAACAGAGTCAATGTGGAGGCTATATACAGGGTACCAGTACAGAGTCAATGTGGAGGCTATATACAGGGGTACCAGGGAACAGAGTCAATGTGGAGGCTATATACAGGGGTACCAGTACAGAGTCAATGTGGAGGCTATATACAGGGGTACCAGGAACAGAGTCAATGTGGAGGCTATATACAGGGGTACCAGGGAACAGAGTCAATGTGGAGGCTATATACAGGGGGTACCAGTACAGAGTGAATGTGGAGGCTATATACAGGGTACCAGGAACAGAGTCAATGTGGAGGCTATATACAGGGGTACCAGGGAACAGAGTCAATGTGGAGGCTATATACAGGGGTACCAGGGAACAGAGTCAATGTGGAGGCTATATACAGGGTACCAGTAAGAGTGAATGTGGAGGCTATATACAGGGGTACCAGGGAACAGAGTCAATGTGGAGGCTATATACAGGGGGTACCAGGGAACAGAGTGAATGTGGAGGCTATATACAGGGGTACCAGGGAACAGAGTCAATGTGGAGGCTATATACAGGGGTACCAGTACAGAGTGAATGTGGAGGCTATATACAGGGGTACCAGTACAGAGTCAATGTGGAGGCTATATACAGGGGGTACCAGGGAACAGAGTCAATGTGGAGGCTATATACAGGGGTACCAGTACAGAGTGAATGTGGAGGCTATATACAGGGGTACCAGTACAGAGTGAATGTGGAGGCTATATACAGGGGTACCAGTACAGAGTCAATGTGGAGGCTATATACAGGGGTACCAGTGAGTCAATGTGGAGGCTATATACAGGGGTACCAGGGAACAGAGTCAATGTGGAGGCTATATACAGGGGTACCAGGGAACAGAGTCAATGTGGAGGCTATATACAGGGGTACCAGGGACAGAGTGAATGTGGAGGCTATATACAGGGGTACCAGGGACAGAGTCAATGTGGAGGCTATATACAGGGGTACCAGGGAACAGAGTGAATGTGGAGGCTATATACAGGGGTACCAGGGGAGGCTATATACAGGGGTACCAGTACAGAGTCAATGTGGAGGCTATATACAGGGGTACCAGTACAGAGTCAATGTGGAGGCTATATACAGGGACCAGTACAGAGTGAATGTGGAGGCTATATACAGGGGTACCAGGGACAGAGTCAATGTGGAGGCTATATACAGGGGTACCAGTACAGAGTCAATGTGGAGGCTATATACAGGGGTACCAGTACAGAGTCAATGTGGAGGCTATATACAGGGGTACCAGTACAGAGTCAATGTGGAGGCTATATACAGGGGTACCAGGGAACAGAGTCAATGTGGAGGCTATATACAGGGGTACCAGGAGTCAATATGGAGGCTATATACAGGGGTACCAGGGACAGAGTCAATGTGGAGGCTATATACAGGGGTACCAGGGAGTCAATGTGGAGGCTATATACAGGGGTACCAGAGAGTGAATGTGGAGGCTATATACAGGGGGTACCAGTAACAGAGTCAATGTGGAGGCTATATACAGGGTACCAGGGACAGAGTCAATGTGGAGGCTATATACAGGGGTACCAGTACAGAGTCAATGTGGAATATACAGTACCAGTACAGAAATGTGGAGGCTATATACAGGGGTACCAGGAACAGAGTCAATGTGGAGGCTATATACAGGGGTACCAGTACAGAGTCAATGTGGAGGCTATATACAGGGGTACCAGTACAGAGTCAATGTGGAGGCTATATACAGGGGTACCAGGGAACAGAGTGAATGTGGAGGCTATATACAGGGGTACCAGGGAACAGAGTGAATGTGGAGGCTATATACAGGGTACCAGTACAGAGTCAATGTGGAGGCTATATACAGGGGTACCAGTAGAGTCAATGTGGAGGCTATATACAGGGTACCAGTACAGAGTCAATGTGGAGGCTATATACAGGGGTACCAGTACAGAGTGAATGTGGAGGCTATATACAGGGGTACCAGTAACAGAGTGAATGTGGAGGCTATATACAGGGGGTACCAGGGACAGAGTCAATGTGGAGGCTATATACAGGGGGTACCAGGGAACAGAGTCAATGTGGAGGCTATATACAGGGGTACCAGTACAGAGTGAATGTGGAGGCTATATACAGGGGGTACCAGGAACAGAGTCAATGTGGAGGCTATATACAGGGGTACCAGGAACAGAGTCAATGTGGAGGCTATATACAGGGGTACCAGGGAACAGAGTGAATGTGGAGGCTATATACAGGGGTACCAGGGAACAGAGTGAATGTGGAGGCTATATACAGGGGTACCAGTACAGAGTCAATGTGGAGGCTATATACAGGGGGTACCAGTACAGAGTGAATGTGGAGGCTATATACAGGGGGTACCAGGGAACAGAGTCAATGTGGAGGCTATATACAGGGGTACCAGGGACAGAGTGAATGTGGAGGCTATATACAGGGGTACCAGGGAACAGAGTCAATGTGGAGGCTATATACAGGGGGTACCAGTACAGAGTGAATGTGGAGGCTATATACAGGGTACCAGGGAACAGAGTCAATGTGGAGGCTATATACAGGGGTACCAGGGAACAGAGTGAATGTGGAGGCTATATACAGGGGTACCAGTAACAGAGTGAATGTGGAGGCTATATACAGGGGTACCAGGGACAGAGTGAATGTGGAGGCTATATACAGGGGTACCAGGGAACAGAGTCAATGTGGAGGCTATATACAGGGGTACCAGGGACAGAGTGAATGTGGAGGCTATATACAGGGGTACCAGGAACAGAGTGAATGTGGAGGCTATATACAGGGGGTACCAGGGAACAGAGTCAATGTGGAGGCTATATACAGGGGTACCAGGGAACAGAGTCAATGTGGAGGCTATATACAGGGGTACCAGGGAACAGAGTCAATGTGGAGGCTATATACAGGGGGTACCAGGGAACAGAGTGAATGTGGAGGCTATATACAGGGGTACCAGGGAACAGAGTCAATGTGGAGGCTATATACAGGGGTACCAGGGAACAGAGTGAATGTGGAGGCTATATACAGGGGTACCAGGGAACAGAGTCAATGTGGAGGCTATATACAGGGGTACCAGGGAACAGAGTCAATGTGGAGGCTATATACAGGGGTACCAGGGAACAGAGTGAATGTGGAGGCTATATACAGGGGGTACCAGGGAACAGAGTCAATGTGGAGGCTATATACAGGGTACCAGGGAACAGAGTCAATGTGGAGGCTATATACAGGGGTACCAGGGAACAGAGTCAATGTGGAGGCTATATACAGGGGTACCAGTACAGAGTCAATGTGGAGGCTATATACAGGGGTACCAGGGAACAGAGTCAATGTGGAGGCTATATACAGGGGTACCAGGGAACAGAGTCAATGTGGAGGCTATATACAGGGGTACCAGGGAACAGAGTCAATGTGGAGGCTATATACAGGGGGTACCAGGGAACAGAGTCAATGTGGAGGCTATATACAGGGGTACCAGGGACAGAGTCAATGTGGAGGCTATATACAGGGGTACCAGGAACAGAGTCAATGTGGAGGCTATATACAGGGGTACCAGGGAACAGAGTCAATGTGGAGGCTATATACAGGGGTACCAGGGAACAGAGTCAATGTGGAGGCTATATACAGGGGTACCAGGGAACAGAGTCAATGTGGAGGCTATATACAGGGGTACCAGGAACAGAGTGAATGTGGAGGCTATATACAGGGGGTACCAGGGAACAGAGTCAATGTGGAGGCTATATACAGGGGGGTACCAGGGAACAGAGTCAATGTGGAGGCTATATATGTAACAGAGTCAATGTGGAGGCTATATACAGGGGTACCAGGGAACAGAGTCAATGTGGAGGCTATATACAGGGGGTACCAGGGAACAGAGTGAATGTGGAGGCTATATACAGGGGTACCAGTACAGAGTGAATGTGGAGGCTATACAGAGGGAACAGAATGAATGTGGAGGCTATATACAGGGGTACCAGGAACAGAGTGAATGTGGAGGCTATATACAGGGGGTACCAGGGAACAGAGTGAATGTGGAGGTTATATACAGGGGTACCAGGGAACAGAGTGAATGTGGAGGCTATATACAGGGGTACCAGGGAACAGAGTGAATGTGGAGGCTATATACAGGGGGTACCAGGGAACAGAGTGAATGTGGAGGCTATATACAGGGGTACCAGGGAACAGAGTGAATGTGGAGGCTATATACAGGGGGTACCAGGGAACAGAGTCAATGTGGAGGCTATATACAGGGGGTACCAGGGAACAGAGTGAATGTGGAGGCTATATACAGGGGTACCAGGGAACAGAGTCAATGTGGAGGCTATATACAGGGGTACCAGGGAACAGAGTGAATGTGGAGGCTATATACAGGGGTACCAGGGAACAGAGTCAATGTGGAGGCTATATACAGGGGTACCAGGGAACAGAGTGAATGTGGAATATACAGGGGTACCAGGGAACAGAGTGAATGTGGAGGCTATATACAGGGGGTACCAGGGAACAGAGTGAATGTGGAGGCTATATACAGGGGGGTACCAGGGAACAGAGTGAATGTGGAGGCTATATACAGGGGGTACCAGGAACAGAGTGAATGTGGAGGCTATATACAGGGGGTACCAGGGAACAGAGTGAATGTGGAGGCTATATACAGGGGTACCAGGAACAGAGTGAATGTGGAGGCTATATACAGGGGGTACCAGGGAACAGAGTTAATGTGGAGGCTATATACAGGGGTACCAGGGAACAGAGTGAATGTGGAGGCTATATACAGGGGGTACCAGGGAACAGAGTGAATGTGGAGGCTATATACAGGGGTACCAGGGAACAGAGTGAATGTGGAGGCTATATACAGGGGTACCAGGAACAGAGTGAATGTGGAGGCTATATACAGGGTACCAGGAACAGAGTTAATGTGGAGGCTATATACAGGGGTACCAGGGAACAGAGTGAATGTGGAGGCTATATACAGGGGGTACCAGGGAACAGAGTGAATGTGGAGGCTATATACAGGGGGTACCAGGGAACAGAGTGAATGTGGAGGCTATATACAGGGGTACCAGGAACAGAGTGAATGTGGAGGCTATATACAGGGGGCACCAGGGAACAGAGTGAATGTGGAGGCTATATACAGGGGGTACCAGGGAACAGAGTGAATGTGGAGGCTATATACAGGGGTACCAGGGAACAGAGTGAATGTGGAGGCTATATACAGGGGTACCAGGAACAGAGTGAATGTGGAGGCTATATACAGGGGTACCAGGGAACAGAGTGAATGTGGAGGCTATATACAGGGGTACCAGGGAACAGAGTGAATGTGGAGGCTATATACAGGGGGGTACCAGGGAACAGAGTCAATGTGGAGGCTATATACAGGGGGAAAATTACCAGGGAACAGAGTGAATGTGGAGGCTATATACAGGGGTACCAGGGAACAGAGTCAATGTGGAGGCTATATACAGGGGTACCAGGGAACAGAGTGAATGTGGAGGCTATATACAGGGGTACCAGGGAACAGAGTCAATGTGGAGGCTATATACAGGGTACCAGGGAACAGAGTCAATGTGGAGGCTATATACAGGGGTACCAGGGAACAGAGTGAATGTGGAGGCTATATACAGGGGTACCAGGGAACAGAGTCAATGTGGAGGCTATATACAGGGGTACCAGGAACAGAGTCAATGTGGAGGCTATATACAGGGGTACCAGGGAACAGAGTGAATGTGGAGGCTATGGGGTAGGCTATCAATGTGGAGGCTATATACAGGGGTACCAGGGAACAGAGTCAATGTGGAGGCTATATACAGGGGTACCAGGGAACAGAGTCAATGTGGAGGCTATATACAGGGGTACCAGGGAACAGAGTCAATGTGGAGGCTATATACAGGGGTACCAGGGAACAGAGTCAATGTGGAGGCTATATACAGGGGTACCAGGGAACAGAGTCAATGTGGAGGCTATATACAGGGGTACCAGGGAACAGAGTCAATGTGGAGGCTATATACAGGTACCAGGGAACAGAGTCAATGTGGAGGCTATATACAGGGGGGCACCAGGGAACAGAGTGAATGTGGAGGCTATATACAGGGGGTACCAGGGAACAGAGTCAATGTGGAGGCTATATACAGGGGTACCAGGGAACAGAGTCAATGTGGAGGCTATATACAGGGGTACCAGGGAACAGAGTGAATGTGGAGGCTATATACAGGGGTACCAGGGAGTCAATGTGGAGGCTATATACAGGGGTACCAGGGAACAGAGTCAATGTGGAGGCTATATACAGGGGTACCAGGGAACAGAGTGAATGTGGAGGCTATATACAGGGGTACCAGGGAACAGAGTCAATGTGGAGGCTATATACAGGGGTACCAGGGAACAGAGTCAATGTGGAGGCTATATACAGGGGGTACCAGGGAACAGAGTCAATGTGGAGGCTATATACAGGGGGCACCAGGGAACAGAGTCAATGTGGAGGCTATATACAGGGGGTACCAGGAACAGAGTCAATGTGGAGGCTATATACAGGGGTACCAGGGAACAGAGTCAATGTGGAGGCTATATACAGGGGTACCAGGAACAGAGTTAATATGGAGGCTATATACAGGGGTACCAGGGAACAGAGTCAATGTGGAGGCTATATACAGGGGTACCAGGGAACAGAGTCAATGTGGAGGCTATATACAGGGGTACCAGGGAACAGAGTGAATGTGGAGGCTATATACAGGGGTACCAGGGAACAGAGTCAATGTGGAGGCTATATACAGGGGTACCAGGGAACAGAGTGAATGTGGAGGCTATATACAGGGGTACCAGGGAACAGAGTCAATGTGGAGGCTATATACAGGGGTACCAGGGAACAGAGTCAATGTGGAGGCTATATACAGGGGTACCAGGGAACAGAGTGAATGTGGAGGCTATATACAGGGGTACCAGGGAACAGAGTCAATGTGGAGGCTATATACAGGGGTACCAGGGAACAGAGTCAATGTGGAGGCTATATACAGGGGTACCAGGAACAGAGTCAATGTGGAGGCTATATACAGGGGTACCAGGGAACAGAGTTAATGTGGAGGCTATATACAGGGGGTACCAGGAACAGAGTCAATGTGGAGGCTATATACAGGGGGTACCAGGGAACAGAATCAATGTGGAGGCTATATACAGGGGTACCAGGGAACAGAGTGAATGTGGAGGCTATATACAGGGGTACCAGGGAACAGAGTGAATGTGGAGGCTATATACAGGGGGTACCAGGGAACAGAGTGAATGTGGAGGCTATATACAGGGGTACCAGGGAACAGAGTGAATGTGGAGGCTATATACAGGGGACCAGGGAACAGAGTCAATGTGGAGGCTATATACAGGGGTACCAGGGAACAGAGTCAATGTGGAGGCTATATACAGGGGTACCAGGGAACAGAGTGAATGTGGAGGCTATATACAGGGGGTACCAGGGAACAGAGTGAATGTGGAGGCTATATACAGGGGTACCAGGGAACAGAGTCAATGTGGAGGCTATATACAGGGACCAGGGAACAGAGTCAATGTGGAGGCTATATACAGGGGTACCAGGGAACAGAGTGAATGTGGAGGCTATATACAGGGGTAGGAACAGAGTCAATGTGGAGGCTATATACAGGGGTACCAGGGAACAGAGTCAATGTGGAGGCTATATACAGGGGTACCAGGGAACAGAGTCAATGTGGAGGCTATATACAGGGGTACCAGGGGAACAGAGTCAATGTGGAGGCTATATACAGGGGTACCAGGGAACAGAGTCAATGTGGAGGCTATATACAGGGGTACCAGGGAACAGAGTGAATGTGGAGGCTATATACAGGGGTACCAGGAACAGAGTGAATGTGGAGGCTATATACAGGGGTACCAGGGAACAGAGTGAATGTGGAGGCTATATACAGGGGGCCAGGGAACAGAGTCAATGTGGAGGCTATATACAGGGGGTACCAGGGAACAGAGTCAATGTGGAGGCTATATACAGGGGTACCAGGGAACAGAGTTAATGTGGAGGCTATATACAGGGGGTACCAGGGAACAGAGTCAATGTGGAGGCTATATACAGGGGTACCAGGGAACAGAGTCAATGTGGAGGCTATATACAGGGGTACCAGGGAACAGAGTCAATGTGGAGGCTATATACAGGGGTACCAGGAACAGAGAATGGGAGGCTATATACAGGGGTACCAGGGAACAGAGTCAATGTGGAGGCTATATACAGGGGTACCAGGAACAGAGTTAATATGGAGGCTATATACAGGGTACCAGGGAACAGAGTGAATGTGGAGGCTATATACAGGGGTACCAGGGAACAGAGTCAATGTGGAGGCTATATACAGGGGTACCAGGGAACAGAGTGAATGTGGAGGCTATATACAGGGGTACCAGGGAACATAGTTAATATGGAGGCTATATACAGGGGGTACCAGGGAACAGAGTCAATGTGGAGGCTATATACAGGGGGTACTGGGACAGAGTCAATATGGAGGTTATATACAGGGGTACCAGGGAACAGAGTGAATGTGGAGGCTATATACAGGGGTACCAGGGAACAGAGTCAATGTGGAGGCTTTATACAGGGGTACCAGGGAACAGAGTGAATGTGGAGGCTATATACAGGGGTACCAGGGAACAGAGTGAATGTGGAGGCTATATACAGGGGTACCAGGGAACAGAGTCAATGTGGAGGCTTTATACAGGGGTACCAGGGAACAGAGTGAATGTGGAGGCTATATACAGGGGTACCAGGAACAGAGTGAATGTGGAGGTTATATACAGGGGGTACCAGGGAACAGAGTGAATGTGGAGGCTATATACAGGGGTACCAGGGAACAGAGTGAATGTGGAGGCTATATACAGGGGTACCAGGGAACAGAGTGAATGTGGAGGTTATATACAGGGGGTACTGGGACAGAGTCAATGTGGAGGCTATATACAGGGGGTACCAGGGAACAGAGTCAATGTTGAGGCTATATACAGGGGGTACCAGGGAACAGAGTGAATGTGGAGGCTATATACAGGGGGTACCAGGGAACAGAGTCAATGTGGAGGCTTTATACAGGGGTACCAGGGAACAGAGTGAATGTGGAGGTTATATACAGGGGTACCAGGGAACAGAGTGAATGTGGAGGCTATATACAGGGTACCAGGGAACAGAGTCAATGTGGAGGCTATATACAGGGTACCAGGGAACAGAGTGAATGTGGAGGCTATATACAGGGGGTACCAGGGAACAGAGTGAATGTGGAGGCTATATACAGGGGGTACCAGGGAACAGAGTGAATGTGGAGGCTATATACAGGGGTACCAGGGAACAGAGTGAATGTGGAGGCTATATACAGGGGTACCAGGGAACAGAGTGAATGTGGAGGTTATATACAGGGGTACCAGGGAACAGAGTGAATGTGGAGGCTATATACAGGGGTACCAGGGAACAGAGTCAATGTGGAGGCTTTATACAGGGGTACCAGGGAACAGAGTGAATGTGGAGGCTATATACAGGGGTACCAGGGAACATAGTTAATGTGGAGGCTATATACAGGGGTACCAGGGAACAGAGTGAATGTGGAGGCTATATACAGGGGGTACCAGGGAACAGAGTGAATGTGGAGGCTATATACAGGGGTACCAGGGAACAGAGTGAATGTGGAGGCTATATACAGGGGGTACCAGGGAACAGAGTAGTTAATATGGAGGCTATATACAGGGGGTACCAGGAACAGAGTGAATGTGGAGGCTATATACAGGGGGTACCAGGGAACAGAGTGAATGTGGAGGCTATATACAGGGGGTACCAGGGAACAGAGTGAATGTGGAGGCTATATACAGGGGGTACCAGGGAACAGAGTGAATGTGGAGGCTATATACAGGGGTACCAGGAACAGAGTGAATGTGGAGGCTATATACAGGGGGGTACCAGGGAACAGAGTGAATGTGGAGGCTATATACAGGGGGTACCAGGGAACAGAGTCAATGTGGAGGTTATATACAGGGGTACCAGGGAACAGAGTGAATGTGGAGGCTATATACAGGGGGTACCAGGGAACAGAGTCAATGTGGAGGTTATATACAGGGGTACCAGGGAACAGAGTGAATGTGGAGGCTATATACAGGGGGTACCAGGGAACAGAGTCAATGTGGAGGCTATATACAGGGGTACCAGGGAACAGAGTCAATGTGGAGGTTATATACAGGGGGTACCAGGGAACAGAGTCAATGTGGAGGCTATATACAGGGGTACCAGGGAACAGAGTCAATGTGGAGGCTATATACAGGGTACCAGGGAACAGAGTCAATGTGGAGGTTATATACAGGGGTACCAGGGAACAGAGTGAATGTGGAGGCTATATACAGGGGGTACCAGGAACAGAGTAATATGGAGGCTATATACAGGGGGTACCAGGGAACAGAGTCAATGTGGAGGCTATATACAGGGGGTACCAGGGAACAGAGTCAATGTGGAGGCTATATACAGGGGTACCAGGAACATAGTTAATATGGAGGCTATATACAGGGGTACCAGGGAACAGAGTCAATGTGGAGGCTATATACAGGGGTACCAGGAACAGAGTCAATGTGGAGGCTATATACAGGGTACCAGGGAACAGAGTGAATGTGGAGGCTATATACAGGGGTACCAGGGAACAGAGTCAATGTGGAGGTTATATACAGGGGGGCACCAGGAACAGAGTGAATGTGGAGGCTATATACAGGGGTACCAGGGAACAGAGTCAATGTGGAGGCTATATACAGGGGGTACCAGGGAACAGAGTCAATGTGGAGGCTATATACAGGGGTACCAGGGAACAGAGTGAATGTGGAGGCTATATACAGGGGTACCAGGGAACAGAGTCAATGTGGAGGCTATATACAGGGGTACCAGGGAACAGAGTCAATGTGGAGGTTATATACAGGGGTACCAGGGAACAGAGTGAATGTGGAGGCTATATACAGGGGGTACCAGGGAACAGAGTCAATGTGGAGGCTATATACAGGGGTACCAGGGAACAGAGTCAATGTGGAGGTTATATACAGGGGTACCAGGGAACAGAGTGAATGTGGAGGCTATATACAGGGGTACCAGGGAACATAGTTAATATGGAGGCTATATACAGGGGGTACCAGGGAACAGAGTGAATGTGGAGGCTATATACAGGGGTACCAGGGAACAGAGTTAATGTGGAGGCTATATACAGGGGTACCAGGGAACAGAGTCAATGTGGAGGCTATATACAGGGGGTACTGGGAACAGAGTCAATATGGAGGCTATATACAGGGGGTACCAGGGAACAGAGTGAATGTGGAGGCTATATACAGGGGTACCAGGAACAGAGTCAATGTGGAGGCTATATACAGGGGTACCAGGGAACAGAGTGAATGTGGAGGCTTATATACAGGGGTACCAGGGAACAGAGTGAATGTGGAGGCTATATACAGGGGTACCAGGAACAGAGTCAATGTGGAGGCTTTATACAGGGGTACCAGGGAACAGAGTGAATGTGGAGGCTATATACAGGGGTACCAGGGAACAGAGTGAATGTGGAGGTATATACAGGGGTACCAGGGAACAGAGTGAATGTGGAGGCTATATACAGGGGGTACCAGGGAACAGAGTGAATGTGGAGGCTATATACAGGGGTACCAGGGAACAGAGTGAATGTGGAGGCTATATACAGGGGTACCAGGGAACAGAGTCAATGTGGAGGCTATATACAGGGGGTACCAGGGAACAGAGTCAATGTTGAGGCTATATACAGGGGGTACCAGGGAACAGAGTGAATGTGGAGGCTATATACAGGGGGTACCAGGAACAGAGTCAATGTGGAGGCTATATACAGGGGTACCAGGGAACAGAGTGAATGTGGAGGCTATATACAGGGGTACCAGGGAACAGAGTGAATGTGGAGGCTATATACAGGGGGGTACCAGGGAACAGAGTCAATGTGGAGGCTTTATACAGGGTACCAGGGAACAGAGTGAATGTGGAGGCTATATACAGGGGTACCAGGGAACAGAGTGAATGTGGAGGTATATACAGGGGGTACCAGGGAACAGAGTGAATGTGGAGGCTATATACAGGGGTACCAGGGAACAGAGTGAATGTGGAGGCTATATACAGGGTACCAGGGAACAGAGTGAATGTGGAGGCTATATACAGGGGGTACCAGGGAACAGAGTGAATGTGGAGGCTATATACAGGGGTACCAGGGAACAGAGTGAATGTGGAGGCTATATACAGGGGTACCAGGGAACAGAGTGAATGTGGAGGCTATATACAGGGGGTACCAGGAACAGAGTTAATATGGAGGCTATATACAGGGGGTACCAGGAACAGAGTGAATGTGGAGGCTATATACAGGGGTACCAGGGAACAGAGTCAATGTGGAGGCTATATACAGGGGTACCAGGGAACAGAGTGAATGTGGAGGCTATATACAGGGGGTACCAGGGAACAGAGTTAATGTGGAGGCTATATACAGGGGGTACCAGGGAACAGAGTGAATGTGGAGGCTATATACAGGGGTACCAGGAACAGAGTGAATGTGGAGGCTATATACAGGGGTACCAGGGAACAGAGTGAATGTGGAGGCTATATACAGGGGTACCAGGGAACAGAGTGAATGTGGAGGCTATATACAGGGGGTACCAGGGAACAGAGTGAATGTGGAGGCTATATACAGGGGTACCAGGGAACAGAGTGAATGTGGAGGCTATATACAGGGGGTACCAGGGAACAGAGTCAATGTGGAGGTTATATACAGGGGTACCAGGGAACAGAGTGAATGTGGAGGCTATATACAGGGGGTACCAGGGAACAGAGTCAATGTGGAGGCTATATACAGGGGGTACCAGGGAACAGAGTGAATGTGGAGGCTATATACAGGGGGTACCAGGGAACAGAGTCAATGTGGAGGCTATATACAGGGGTACCAGGGAACAGAGTCAATGTGGAGGTTATATACAGGGGTACCAGGGAACAGAGTGAATGTGGAGGCTATATACAGGGGGTACCAGGGAACAGAGTCAATGTGGAGGCTATATACAGGGGTACCAGGGAACAGAGTCAATGTGGAGGTTATATACAGGGGTACCAGGGAACAGAGTGAATGTGGAGGCTATATACAGGGGTACCAGGGAACATAGTTAATATGGAGGCTATATACAGGGGGTACCAGGGAACAGAGTCAATGTGGAGGCTATATACAGGGGGTACCAGGGAACAGAGTCAATGTGGAGGCTATATACAGGGGGTACCAGGGAACATAGTTAATATGGAGGCTATATACAGGGGTACCAGGGAACAGAGTCAATGTGGAGGCTATATACAGGGGGTACCAGGGAACAGAGTCAATGTGGAGGCTATATACAGGGGTACCAGGGAACAGAGTGAATGTGGAGGCTATATACAGGGGTACCAGGGAACAGAGTCAATGTGGAGGTTATATACAGGGGTACCAGGGAACAGAGTGAATGTGGAGGCTATATACAGGGGTACCAGGGAACAGAGTCAATGTGGAGGCTATATACAGGGGTACCAGGGAACAGAGTCAATGTGGAGGCTATATACAGGGTACCAGGGAACAGAGTGAATGTGGAGGCTATATACAGGGGTACCAGGGAACAGAGTCAATGTGGAGGCTATATACAGGGGTACCAGGGAACAGAGTCAATGTGGAGGCTATATACAGGGTACCAGGGAACAGAGTGAATGTGGAGGCTATATACAGGGGGTACCAGGGAACAGAGTCAATGTGGAGGCTATATACAGGGGTACCAGGAACAGAGTCAATGTGGAGGTTATATACAGGGGTACCAGGGAACAGAGTGAATGTGGAGGCTATATACAGGGGTACCAGGAACATAGTTAATATGGAGGCTATATACAGGGGGTACCAGGGAACAGAGTCAATGTGGAGGCTATATACAGGGGTACCAGGGAACAGAGTCAATGTGGAGGCTATATACAGGGGCACCAGGGAACAGAGTTAATATGGAGGCTATATACAGGGGTACACAGGGAACAGAGTCAATGTGGAGGCTATATACAGGGGTACCAGGAACAGAGTCAATGTGGAGGCTATATACAGGGGTACCAGGGAACAGAGTGAATGTGGAGGCTATATACAGGGGGTACCAGGGAACAGAGTCAATGTGGAGGCTATATACAGGGGTACCAGGGAACAGAGTCAATGTGGAGGCTATATACAGGGGGTACCAGGGAACAGAGTGAATGTGGAGGCTATATACAGGGGCACCAGGGAACAGAGTCAATGTGGAGGCTATATACAGGGGTACCAGGGAACAGAGTGAATGTGGAGGCTATATACAGGGGCACCAGGGAACATAGTTAATATGGAGGCTATATACAGGGGGTACCAGGGAACAGAGTCAATGTGGAGGCTATATACAGGGGCACCAGGGAACAGAGTCAATGTGGAGGCTATATACAGGGGGTACCAGGGAACAGAGTGAATGTGGAGGCTATATACAGGGGGTACCAGGGAACAGAGTCAATGTGGAGGCTATATACAGGGGGTACCAGGGAACAGAGTCAATGTGGAGGCTATATACAGGGGGTACCAGGGAACAGAGTGAATGTGGAGGCTATATACAGGGGTACCAGGAACAGAGTGAATGTGGAGGCTATATACAGGGGTACCAGGGAACAGAGTGAATGTGGAGGCTATATACAGGGGTACCAGGGAACAGAGTCAATGTGGAGGCTATATACAGGGGTACCAGGGAACAGAGTGAATGTGGAGGCTATACAGGGGTACCAGGGAACAGAGTGAATGTGGAGGCTATATACAGGGGGTACCAGGGAACAGAGTCAATGTGGAGGCTATATACAGGGGTACCAGGGAACAGAGTCAATGTGGAGGTTATATACAGGGGTACCAGGGAACAGAGTGAATGTGGAGGCTATATACAGGGGTACCAGGGAACAGAGTCAATGTGGAGGCTATATACAGGGGTACCAGGGAACAGAGTCAATGTGGAGGTTATATACAGGGGCACCAGGGAACAGAGTGAATGTGGAGGCTATATACAGGGGTACCAGGGAACATAGTTAATATGGAGGCTATATACAGGGGGTACCAGGGAACAGAGTCAATGTGGAGGCTATATACAGGGGGTACCAGGGAACAGAGTCAATGTGGAGGCTATATACAGGGGGTACCAGGAACATAGTTAATATGGAGGCTATATACAGGGGTACCAGGGAACAGAGTCAATGTGGAGGCTATATACAGGGGGTACCAGGGAACAGAGTCAATGTGGAGGCTATATACAGGGGTACCAGGGAACAGAGTGAATGTGGAGGCTATATACAGGGGTACCAGGGAACATAGTTAATATGGAGGCTATATACAGGGGGTACCAGGGAACAGAGTCAATGTGGAGGCTATATACAGGGGGTACCAGGGAACAGAGTCAATGTGGAGGCTATATACAGGGGGTACCAGGGAACATAGTTAATATGGAGGCTATATACAGGGGTACCAGGGAACAGAGTCAATGTGGAGGCTATATACAGGGGGTACCAGGGAACAGAGTCAATGTGGAGGCTATATACAGGGGGTACCAGGGAACAGAGTCAATGTGGAGGCTATATACAGGGGGTACCAGGGAACATAGTTAATATGGAGGCTATATACAGGGGGTACCAGGGAACAGAGTCAATGTGGAGGCTATATACAGGGGTACCAGGGAACATAGTTAATATGGAGGCTATATACAGGGGTACCAGGGAACAGAGTGAATGTGGAGGCTATATACAGGGGGTACCAGGGAACAGAGTCAATGTGGAGGCTATATACAGGGGTACCAGGGAACAGAGTGAATGTGGAGGCTATATACAGGGGTACCAGGGAACATAGTTAATATGGAGGCTATATACAGGGGGTACCAGGGAACAGAGTCAATGTGGAGGCTATATACAGGGGGTACTGGGACAGAGTCAATATGGAGGTTATATACAGGGGTACCAGGGAACAGAGTGAATGTGGAGGCTATATACAGGGGGTACCAGGGAACAGAGTCAATGTGGAGGCTTTATACAGGGGTACCAGGGAACAGAGTGAATGTGGAGGTTATATACAGGGGTACCAGGGAACAGAGTGAATGTGGAGGCTATATACAGGGGTACCAGGGAACAGAGTCAATGTGGAGGCTTTATACAGGGGTACCAGGGAACAGAGTGAATGTGGAGGCTATATACAGGGGTACCAGGGAACAGAGTGAATGTGGAGGTTATATACAGGGGGTACCAGGGAACAGAGTGAATGTGGAGGCTATATACAGGGGTACCAGGGAACAGAGTGAATGTGGAGGCTATATACAGGGGTACCAGGGAACAGAGTGAATGTGGAGGTTATATACAGGGGTACTGGGACAGAGTCAATGTGGAGGCTATATACAGGGGGCACCAGGGAACAGAGTCAATGTTGAGGCTATATACAGGGGTACCAGGGAACAGAGTGAATGTGGAGGCTATATACAGGGGTACCAGGAACAGAGTCAATGTGGAGGCTTTATACAGGGGTACCAGGGAACAGAGTGAATGTGGAGGTTATATACAGGGGTACCAGGGAACAGAGTGAATGTGGAGGCTATATACAGGGGGGTACCAGGGAACAGAGTCAATGTGGAGGCTTTATACAGGGGTACCAGGGAACAGAGTGAATGTGGAGGCTATATACAGGGGTACCAGGGAACAGAGTGAATGTGGAGGCTATATACAGGGGGTACCAGGAACAGAGTGAATGTGGAGGCTATATACAGGGGTACCAGGGAACAGAGTGAATGTGGAGGCTATATACAGGGGTACCAGGGACAGAGTGAATGTGGAGGTATATACAGGGGTACCAGGGAACAGAGTCAATGTGGAGGCTATATACAGGGGTACCAGGAACAGAGTGAATGTGGAGGCTATATACAGGGGGTACCAGGGAACAGAGTCAATGTGGAGGCTATATACAGGGGGTACCAGGAACAGAGTGAATGTGGAGGCTATATACAGGGGTACCAGGGAACAGAGTGAATGTGGAGGCTATATACAGGGGTACCAGGGAACAGAGTGAATGTGGAGGCTATATACAGGGGGTACCAGGAACAGAGTGAATGTGGAGGTTATATACAGGGGTACCAGGGAACAGAGTGAATGTGGAGGTTATATACAGGGGGTACCAGGAACAGAGTGAATGTGGAGGCTATATACAGGGGTACCAGGAACAGAGTGAATGTGGAGGTTATATACAGGGGTACCAGGGAACAGAGTGAATGTGGAGGCTATATACAGGGGTACCAGGGAACAGAGTGAATGTGGAGGCTATATACAGGGGTACCAGGAACAGAGTGAATGTGGAGGCTATATACAGGGGGTACCAGGGAACAGAGTGAATGTGGAGGCTATATACAGGGTACCAGGGAACATAGTTAATATGGAGGCTATATACAGGGGGTACCAGGGAACAGAGTCAATGTGGAGGCTATATACAGGGGGTACCAGGGAACAGAGTCAATGTGGAGGCTATATACAGGGGGTACCAGGGAACATAGTTAATATGGAGGCTATATACAGGGGGTACCAGGGAACAGAGTCAATGTGGAGGCTATATACAGGGGGTACCAGGGAACAGAGTCAATGTGGAGGCTATATACAGGGGGTACCAGGAACAGAGTCAATGTGGAGGCTATATACAGGGGGTACCAGGGAACAGAGTTAATGTGGAGGCTATATACAGGGGGTACCAGGAACAGAGTCAATGTGGAGGCTATATACAGGGGGTACCAGGGAACAGAGTTAATATGGAGGCTATATACAGGGGGTACCAGGGAACAGAGTGAATGTGGAGGCTATATACAGGGGGTACCAGGGAACAGAGTCAATGTGGAGGCTATATACAGGGGGTACCAGGGAACAGAGTGAATGTGGAGGCTATATACAGGGGTACCAGGGAACATAGTTAATATGGAGGCTATATACAGGGGGTACCAGGGAACAGAGTCAATGTGGAGGCTATATACAGGGGGTACTGGGACAGAGTCAATATGGAGGTTATATACAGGGGTACCAGGGAACAGAGTGAATGTGGAGGCTATATACAGGGGGCACCAGGAACAGAGTCAATGTGGAGGCTATATACAGGGGTACCAGGGAACAGAGTGAATGTGGAGGTTATATACAGGGGTACCAGGGAACAGAGTGAATGTGGAGGCTATATACAGGGGTACCAGGGAACAGAGTCAATGTGGAGGCTTTATACAGGGGTACCAGGGAACAGAGTGAATGTGGAGGCTATATACAGGGGTACCAGGGAACAGAGTGAATGTGGAGGTTATATACAGGGGTACCAGGGAACAGAGTGAATGTGGAGGCTATATACAGGGGTACCAGGGAACAGAGTGAATGTGGAGGCTATATACAGGGGTACCAGGGAACAGAGTCAATGTGGAGGCTATATACAGGGGGTACTGGGACCAGAGTCAATGTGGAGGCTATATACAGGGGGTACCAGGGAACAGAGTCAATGTGGAGGCTATATACAGGGGTACCAGGGAACAGAGTGAATGTGGAGGCTATATACAGGGGGTACCAGGGAACAGAGTCAATGTGGAGGCTATATACAGGGGGTACCAGGGAACAGAGTGAATGTGGAGGCTATATACAGGGGTACCAGGGAACAGAGTGAATGTGGAGGCTATATACAGGGGGTACCAGGGAACAGAGTCAATGTGGAGGCTTTATACAGGGGTACCAGGGAACAGAGTGAATGTGGAGGCTATATACAGGGGTACCAGGGAACAGAGTGAATGTGGAGGCTATATACAGGGGGTACCAGGGAACAGAGTGAATGTGGAGGCTATATACAGGGGTACCAGGGAACAGAGTGAATGTGGAGGCTATATACAGGGGTACCAGGGAACAGAGTGAATGTGGAGGTTATATACAGGGGTACCAGGGAACAGAGTGAATGTGGAGGCTATATACAGGGGTACCAGGGAACAGAGTGAATGTGGAGGCTATATACAGGGGGTACCAGGGAACAGAGTCAATGTGGAGGCTATATACAGGGGGTACCGGGGAACAGAGTGAATGTGGAGGCTATATACAGGGGTACCAGGGAACAGAGTGAATGTGGAGGCTATATACAGGGGTACCAGGGAACAGAGTGAATGTGGAGGCTATATACAGGGGGTACCAGGGAACAGAGTGAATGTGGAGGCTATATACAGGGGTACCAGGGAACAGAGTGAATGTGGAGGCTATATACAGGGGGTACCAGGGAACAGAGTGAATGTGGAGGCTATATACAGGGGGTACCAGGGAACAGAGTGAATGTGGAGGCTATATACAGGGGTACCAGGGAACAGAGTGAATGTGGAGGCTATATACAGGGGTACCAGGGAACAGAGTGAATGTGGAGGCTATATACAGGGGTACCAGGG
Source organism: Oncorhynchus nerka (assembly GCF_034236695.1). Taxonomy (NCBI): domain Eukaryota; kingdom Metazoa; phylum Chordata; class Actinopteri; order Salmoniformes; family Salmonidae; genus Oncorhynchus; species Oncorhynchus nerka. The sequence goes on from NC_088424.1 coordinate 37,149,935, forward strand.
AACAGAGTCAATGTGGAGGCTATATACAGGGGGTACCAGGGAACAGAGTGAATGTGGAGGCTATATACAGGGGGTACCAGGGAACAGAGTCAATGTGGAGGCTTTATACAGGGGGTACCAGGAACAGAGTGAATGTGGAGGCTATATACAGGGGTACCAGGGAACAGAGTGAATGTGGAGGTTATATACAGGGGGTACCAGGGAACAGAGTGAATGTGGAGGCTATATACAGGGGTACCAGGGAACAGAGTGAATGTGGAGGCTATATACAGGGGTACCAGGGAACAGAGTGAATGTGGAGGCTATATACAGGGGTACCAGGGAACAGAGTGAATGTGGAGGCTATATACAGGGGGTACCAGGGAACAGAGTCAATGTGGAGGCTATATACAGGGGTACCAGGAACAGAGTGAATGTGGAGGCTATATACAGGGGTACCAGGGAACAGAGTGAATGTGGAGGCTATATACAGGGGTACCAGGGAACAGAGTGAATGTGGAGGCTATATACAGGGGGTACCAGGGAACAGAGTGAATGTGGAGGTTATATACAGGGGTACCAGGGAACAGAGTGAATGTGGAGGCTATATACAGGGGTACCAGGGAACAGAGTGAATGTGGAGGCTATATACAGGGGTACCAGGGAACAGAGTGAATGTGGAGGCTATATACAGGGGTACCAGGGAACAGAGTCAATGTGGAGGCTATATACAGGGGGTACCAGGGAACAGAGTCAATGTGGAGGCTATATACAGGGGTACCAGGGAACAGAGTGAATGTGGAGGCTATATACAGGGGTACCAGGGAACAGAGTCAATGTGGAGGCTATATACAGGGGTACCAGGGAACAGAGTGAATGTGGAGGTTATATACAGGGGGTACCAGGGAACAGAGTGAATGTGGAGGCTATATACAGGGGTACCAGGGAACAGAGTGAATGTGGAGGCTATATACAGGGGTACCAGGGAACAGAGTCAATGTGGAGGCTATATACAGGGGTACCAGGGAACAGAGTCAATGTGGAGGCTATATACAGGGGGTACCAGGGAACAGAGTCAATGTGGAGGCTATATACAGGGGGTACCAGGGAACAGAGTGAATGTGGAGGCTATATACAGGGGTACCAGGGAACAGAGTCAATGTGGAGGCTATATACAGGGGGTACCAGGGACAGAGTTAATATGGAGGCTATATACAGGGGTACCAGGAACAGAGTGAATGTGGAGGCTATATACAGGGGGTACCAGGGAACAGAGTCAATGTGGAGGCTATATACAGGGGTACCAGGAACAGAGTGAATGTGGAGGCTATATACAGGGGGTACCAGGGAACAGAGTTAATGTGGAGGCTATATACAGGGGTACCAGGGAACAGAGTCAATGTGGAGGCTATATACAGGGGGTACCAGGAACAGAGTCAATATGGAGGCTATATACAGGGGGTACCAGGGAACAGAGTGAATGTGGAGGCTATATACAGGGGGTACCAGGGAACAGAGTCAATGTGGAGGCTATATACAGGGGTACCAGGGAACAGAGTGAATGTGGAGGCTATATACAGGGGTACCAGGGAACAGAGTGAATGTGGAGGCTATATACAGGGGTACCAGGGAACAGAGTCAATGTGGAGGCTATATACAGGGGTACCAGGGAACAGAGTGAATGTGGAGGCTATATACAGGGGTACCAGGGAACAGAGTGAATGTGGAGGTTATATACAGGGGTACCAGGGAACAGAGTGAATGTGGAGGCTATATACAGGGGTACCAGGGAACAGAGTGAATGTGGAGGCTATATACAGGGGTACCAGGGAACAGAGTGAATGTGGAGGCTATATACAGGGGGTACCAGGAACAGAGTCAATGTGGAGGCTATATACAGGGGGTACCAGGGAACAGAGTCAATGTGGAGGCTATATACAGGGGGTACCAGGGAACAGAGTGAATGTGGAGGCTATATACAGGGGTACCAGGGAACAGAGTCAATGTGGAGGCTATATACAGGGGGTACCAGGGAACAGAGTGAATGTGGAGGCTATATACAGGGGTACCAGGGAACAGAGTGAATGTGGAGGCTATATACAGGGGTACCAGGAACAGAGTCAATGTGGAGGCTTTATACAGGGGTACCAGGGAACAGAGTGAATGTGGAGGCTATATACAGGGGTACCAGGGAACAGAGTGAATGTGGAGGCTATATACAGGGGGTACCAGGGAACAGAGTGAATGTGGAGGCTATATACAGGGGGTACCAGGGAACAGAGTGAATGTGGAGGCTATATACAGGGGTACCAGGAACAGAGTGAATGTGGAGGTTATATACAGGGGTACCAGGGAACAGAGTGAATGTGGAGGCTATATACAGGGGTACCAGGGAACAGAGTGAATGTGGAGGCTATATACAGGGGGTACCAGGGAACAGAGTCAATGTGGAGGCTATATACAGGGGGTACCAGGGAACAGAGTGAATGTGGAGGCTATATACAGGGGTACCAGGGAACAGAGTGAATGTGGAGGCTATATACAGGGGTACCAGGAACAGAGTGAATGTGGAGGCTATATACAGGGGGTACCAGGGAACAGAGTGAATGTGGAGGCTATATACAGGGGTACCAGGGAACAGAGTGAATGTGGAGGCTATATACAGGGGTACCAGGGAACAGAGTGAATGTGGAGGCTATATACAGGGGTACCAGGGAACAGAGTGAATGTGGAGGCTATATACAGGGGGTACCAGGGAACAGAGTGAATGTGGAGGCTATATACAGGGGTACCAGGGAACAGAGTGAATGTGGAGGCTATATACAGGGGGTACCAGGGAACAGAGTGAATGTGGAGGCTATATACAGGGGGTACCAGGGAACAGAGTCAATGTGGAGGCTATATACAGGGGTACCAGGGAACAGAGTGAATGTGGAGGCTATATACAGGGGTACCAGGGAACAGAGTCAATGTGGAGGCTATATACAGGGGTACCAGGGAACAGAGTGAATGTGGAGGCTATATACAGGGGTACCAGGGAACAGAGTGAATGTGGAGGCTATATACAGGGGTACCAGGGAACAGAGTGAATGTGGAGGCTATATACAGGGGTACCAGGGAACAGAGTGAATGTGGAGGCTATATACAGGGGTACCAGGGAACAGAGTGAATGTGGAGGCTATATACAGGGGGTACCAGGGAACAGAGTCAATGTGGAGGCTATATACAGGGGGTACCAGGGAACAGAGTGAATGTGGAGGCTATATACAGGGGGTACCAGGGAACAGAGTGAATGTGGAGGCTATATACAGGGGGTACCAGGGAACAGAGTGAATGTGGAGGCTATATACAGGGGGTACCAGGGAACAGAGTGAATGTGGAGGCTATATACAGGGGTACCAGGGAACAGAGTGAATGTGGAGGCTATATACAGGGGTACCAGGGAACAGAGTCAATGTGGAGGCTATATACAGGGGGTACCAGGGAACAGAGTGAATGTGGAGGCTATATACAGGGGTACCAGGAACAGAGTGAATGTGGAGGCTATATACAGGGGGTACCAGGGAACAGAGTCAATGTGGAGGCTATATACAGGGGTACCAGGGAACAGAGTCAATGTGGAGGCTATATACAGGGGGTACCAGGGAACAGAGTGAATGTGGAGGCTATATACAGGGGGGTACCAGGGAACAGAGTCAATGTGGAGGCTATATACAGGGGGTACCAGGAACAGAGTCAATGTGGAGGTTATATACAGGGGGTACCAGGGAACAGAGTGAATGTGGAGGCTATATACAGGGGCTAGGGAACAGAGGAATGTGGAGGCTATATACAGGGGGTACCAGGGAACAGAGTCAATGTGGAGGCTATATACAGGGGGGTACCAGGGAACAGAGTTAATGTGGAGGCTATATACAGGGGGTACCAGGGAACAGAGTCAATGTGGAGGCTATATACAGGGGTACCAGGGAACAGAGTCAATGTGGAGGCTATATACAGGGGTACTGGGAACAGAGTCAATGTGGAGGCTATATACAGGGGTACCAGGGAACAGAGTGAATGTGGAGGCTATATACAGGGGGTACCAGGGAGTCAATGTGGAGGCTATATACAGGGGTACCAGGAACAGAGTGAATGTGGAGGCTATATACAGGGGGTACCAGGGAACATAGTTAATATGGAGGCTATATACAGGGGGTACTGGGACAGAGTCAATGTGGAGGCTATATACAGGGGGTACCAGGGAACAGAGTCAATGTGGAGGCTATATACAGGGGGTACCAGGGAACAGAGTGAATGTGGAGGCTATATACAGGGGGTACCAGGGAACATAGTTAATATGGAGGCTATATACAGGGGGTACTGGGACAGAGTCAATGTGGAGGCTATATACAGGGGGTACTGGGACAGAGTTAATGTGGAGGCTATATACAGGGGGTACGGGGAACAGAGTCAATGTGGAGGCTATATACAGGGGGTACCAGGGAACAGAGTCAATGTGGAGGCTATATACAGGGGGTACCAGGGAACAGAGTCAATGTTGAGGCTATATACAGGGGGTACCAGGGAACAGAGTCAATGTGGAGGCTATATACAGGGGGTACCAGGGAACAGAGTCAATGTAAAGGCTATATACAGGGGGTACCAGGGAACAGAGTCAATGTGGAGGCTATATACAGGGGGTACCAGGTAACAGAGTCAATATGGAGGCTATATACAGGGGGTACCGGAGAACAGAGTCAATGTGGAGGCTATATACAGGGGGTACTGGGACAGAGTCAATGTGGAGGCTATATACAGGGGGTACTGGGACAGAGTCAATATGGAGGTTATATACAGGTGGTACCGGGGAACAGAGTCAATGTGGAGGCTATATACAGGGGGTACCAGGTAACAGAGTCAATATGGAGGTTATATACAGGTGGTACCAGGGAACAGAGTCAATATGGAGGTTATATACAGGTGGTACCGGGGAACAGAGTCAATGTGGAGGCTATATACAGGGGGTACCAGGTAACAGAGTCAATGTGGAGGCTATATACAGGGGGTACCAGGGAACAGAGTCAATGTGGAGGCTATATACAGGTGGTACCGGGGAACAGAGTCAATGTGGAGGCTATATACAGGTGGTACCAGGGAACAGAGTGAATGTGGAGGCTATATACAGGGGGTACCGGGACAGAGTCAATGTGGAGGCTATATACAGGGGGTACGGGGACAGAGTCAATATGGAGGCTATATACAGGGGGTACCGGGACAGAGTCAATGTGGAGGCTATATACAGGAGGTATCGGGACAGAGTCAATGTGGAGGCTATATACAGGGGGTACGGGGACAGAGTCAATGTGGAGGCTATATACAGGTGGTACTGGGACAGAGTCAATGTGGAGGCTATATACAGGGGGTACCGGGACAGAGTCAATGTGGAGGCTATATACAGGAGGTATCGGGACAGAGTCAATGTGGAGGCTATATACAGGGGGTACCAGGGAACAGAGTTAATGTGCGGGGGCACTGGTTAGTCGAGGTAATTGAGGTAATATGTACATGTGGGTGGAGTTAAAGTGATTATGCATAGATTATAAACACAGAGTAGCAGCAGCGTAAAAGAGGGGTCTGATTAGCTGTTCAGGAGTCTTATGACTTGGGGGTAGAAGCTGTTAAGAAGCCTTTTGGACCTAGACTTGGCGCTCCGTAACGCTTGCCATGCGGTAGCAGAGAGAACCGTCTATGACTGGGGTGGCAGGAGTCTTTGGCAATTTTTAGGGCCTTCCTCTGACACCGCCTGTTATAGAGGTCCTGGATGGCAGGAAGCTTGGCCCCACTGATGTACGGGGCCATACAAACTACTCTCTGTATTGTGTTGCGGTCGGAGGCCGCACCAGGCAGTGACGCAACCGGTCAGGATTCTCTCGATGGTGCAGCTGTAGAACCTTTTTAGGATCTGAGGACACATGCCAAATCTTTTCAGTCTCCTGAGGGGGAATAGGCTTTGTCGTATCCTCGTTACGACTGTCTTGGTGGGTTTGGACCATGATAGTTTAGAGCCTATTATCTTCAGAACTCTCCTATTGTCACATAGAACTGTGTAATTCTAGGGTCTGGTGTTCCACAGAAGGGCTGTAGGGACCGTGATAGAATTAGAAACCAGCTGCATGAATAATTCAGCCACAGTGGTCAGTGACTCACTGAGAGATGGATAGACCTGCACATGATTAATGACTTTACATATTCTCAAAGCTAATCCCATGGCAGGACCTTTAGAAAGTTTGAAGGCGATTCATCCATAATGAATACAAAGGCCTAAGTAAGTAGTACGTTTAGAATGTTTACATACTCTTTAGAATGTTTACATACTCTTTAGAATGTTTACATACTGAACGTCTGCAGAGGCAGTATCGTCTTGATGTCTAATCCTGCCCATGTCTGGGTGGTTTCACCTTTGAAGGTGGAGAAGTTACAGTTTCACAGGTGAATGATATTATTTTGAAGCCAGTAGTTTTTCTGGGTTTACATGGTAAGTATAAACTCCTGGCTTTTCTATCATTTGTGATGCCAGTCCAATCAGTCTGGGGAGGCTTCAGCCATATTGCTCACATCTAGCCTGTTCTTTCAGTTCTGCAAACTCTGAGGTGATAGGAACTAGTTTGCTGTTTCTCTTCGAGGTCTCATTCTCATGTTTGTTTCTGTCGGGCAGGACAAGCACGCGCACCTGCGTATTAATGGTTACATGGACGAGGTCATGAATCAGCTGATGGAGCTGCTGGGAATGGACATTCCAAAAGGGGAGGGGCCCACCTTCTGCAAGAGCTTCACCTCTGACCAGAAACCACTTCCTGCCATCGCTGCACATGAGGAAGTGAGGGGGGTGAAGAAAGAGGGTTAAAAGGGAGGGGAGGAAAAGACTGGCAGAACCAAAGAAGAAGGAGGATGAGAATGACCTCCAGGCCTGTAATAAACCCTGGTCCAGTCTCAACACAGAACCAGGATCCACCCAGAGGGGGAAGAGACCAGAGTGAGAGGGCCAGCTCCCCATCCCTCTACCTCTAACAGTGCAGACAGCCCCCTATAGCAAAGATACAACCATTAGTATCTTACTAGTGTCCCGCAACCCCTCAGTTGTTATACATACTGATCCAGAACAGTGGTTGCAGTAGCCGGCTGCCTGGGACCAATGCAAAGACCTCTGTTTAGGTGAGAATGTTTACCTCTGACAGAACATACAGTAGGGATGGACGATTAAGTACCAGGAAGAGACTAAAACCAGCACAACCGTGGCTCTCTAGTGGACATTTCTCAGAAATACAGATCTAGGAAAGGGAAAGAAGCACCTTTAATATAATAGGAATCTGACCAGGAAAGACAAGTTCACGAGCCAGAGCAAGGCAACCCAACACCACACATCAACAATACTGAAAACGTTTACATGCATGACTGTAAGTCTCTATAGACAAAAGTGTCTACTAAATGACAAATATAATATTGTTGAGAGTAATGACACTTCATTGGGGTGACGGTCATAACACTGGGATTTCTAATGCAGCCTAATTTTGCAGACATTCTAGAATTTTTCTTTGCCTTGCAAATGGGTAACTCCTATCTTTGCCAGTAAGTAAATGTTCTGTCATCATTGCACACTCTCTGCTCCCTGTCAAGCCCACTGTCCTAGTTTACTTTCTCTTGAACTTCCTATTTATTTTTAAGAATGATATTTGTTGTAACCTGTACATTTTTTAAATGAACACTAAATCTAACAGTGCCCATGGTTGTTGCAAGTTTCTTTATCTCTGCCAGTTTTTGGGGGCATAAGTGGTAGTGTCTGTGCTTGGTCCATTATGTTCAAGTGTTCTACAAGCCCAGTACCCTTGTGGTAAATGCATGTTCAGATTGACATTTTAGTCATTTAGCAGACACTCTTATCCAGAGCCACTTACAGGAGCAATTAGGGTCAAGTGCCTTACTCAAATTCCATGCTGTCACAGTTACCAGCCCTTTCAAGCTTAACATCCTTATCATTTATCGCCCTCCAGGTTCCCTCGGAGAGTTCATCAATGAGCTTGATGCCTTGATAAGCTCCTTTCCTGAGGACGGCTCACCTCTCACAGTTCTGGGCGACTTTAACCTCCCCACGTCTACCTTTGACTCATTCCTCTCTGCCTCCTTCTTTCCACTCCTCTCCTCTTTTGACCTCACCCTCTCACCTTCCCCCCCTACTCACAAGGCAGGCAATACGCTCGACCTCATCTTTACTAGATGCTGTTCCTCCACTAACCTCATTGCAACTCCCCTCCAAGTCTCCGACCACTACCTTGTATCCTTTTCCCTCTCGCTCTCATCCAACACTTCCCACACTGCCCCTACTGGATGGTATCGCGCCGTCCCAACCTTCGCTCTCTCTCCCCCGCTACTCTCTCCTCTTCCATCCTATCATCTCTTCCCTCTGCTCAAACCTTCTCCAACCTATCTCCTGATTCTGCCTCCTCAACCCTCCTCTCCTCCCCTTTCTGCATCCTTTGACTCTCCATGTCCCCTATCCTCCAGGCCGGCTCGGTCCTCCCCTCCCGCTCCGTGGCTCGACGACTCATTGCGAGCTCACAGAACAGGGCTCCGGGCAGCCGAGCGGAAATGGAGGAAAACTCCTCCTGCGGACCTGACATCCTTTCACTCCCTCCTCTCTACATTTTCCTCTTCTCTCTCTGCTGCTAAAGCCACTTTCTACCACTCTAAATTCCAAGCATCTGCCTCTAACCCTAGGAAGCTCTTTGCCACCTTCTCCTCCCTCTTGAATCCTCCTCCCCCTCCCCCCATCCTCCCTCTCTGCAGATGACTTCGTCAACCATTTTGAAAAGAAGGTTGACGACATCCGATCCTCGTTTGCTAAGTCAAACGACACCGCTGGTTCTGCTCACACTGCCCTACCCTGTGCTCTGACCTCTTTCTCCCCTCTCTCTCAGATGACATCTCGCGTCTTGTGACGGCCGGCCGCCCAACAACCTGCCCGCTTGACCCTATCCCCTCCTCTCTTCTCCAGACCATCTCCGGTGACCTTCTCCCTTACCTCACCTCGCTCATCAACTCATCCCTGACCGCTGGCTACGTCCCTCCCGTCTTCAAGAGAGCGAGAGTTGCACCCCTTCTGAAAAAACCTACACTCGATCCCTCCGATGTCAACAACTACAGACCAGTATCCCTTCTTTCTTTTCTCTCCAAAACTCTTGAACGTGCCGTCCTTGGCCAGCTCTCCCGCTATCTCTCTCAGAATGACCTTCTTGATCCAAATCAGTCAGGTTTCAAGACTAGTCATTCAACTGAGACTGCTCTTCTCTGTATCACGGAGGCGCTCCGCACTGCTAAAGCTAACTCTCTCTCCTCTGCTCTCATCCTTCTAGACCTATCGGCTGCCTTCGATACTGTGAACCATCAGATCCTCCTCTCCACCCTCTCCGAGTTGGGCATCTCCGGCGCGGCCCACGCTTGGATTGCGTCCTACCTGACAGGTCGCTCCTACCAGGTGGCGTGGCGAGAATCCGTCTCCTCACCACGTGCTCTCACCACTGGTGTCCCCCAGGGCTCTGTTCTAGGCCCTCTCCTATTCTCGCTATACACCAAGTCACTTGGCTCTGTCATAACCTCACATGGTCTCTCCTATCATTGCTATGCAGACGACACACAATTAATTTTCTCCTTTCCCCCTTCTGACGACCAGGTGGTCTATATCAGGTGAATCGCATCTCTGCATGTCTGGCAGACATATCAGTGTGGATGACGGATCATCACCTCAAGCTGAACCTCGGCAAGACGGAGCTGCTCTTCCTCCCGGGGAAGGACTGCCCGTTCCATGATCTCGCCATCACGGTTGACAACTCCATTGTGTCCTCGTCCCAGAGCGCTAAGAACCTTGGCGTGATCCTGGACAACACCCTGTCGTTCTCAAATAACATCAAGGCGGTGGCCCGTTCCTGTAGGTTCATGCTCTACAACATCCGCAGAGTACGACCCTGCCTCACACAGGAAGCGGCGCAGGTCCTAATCCAGGCACTTGTCATCTCCCGTCTGGATTACTGCAACTCGCTGTTGGCTGGGCTCCCTGCCTGTGCCATTAAACCCCTACAACTCATCCAGAACGCCGCAGCCCGTCTGGTGTTCAACCTTCCCAAGTTCTCTCACGTCACCCCGCTCCTCCGCTCTCTCCACTGGCTTCCAGTTGAAGCTCGCATCCGCTACAAGACCATGGTGCTTGCCTACGGAGCTGTGAGGGGAACGGCACCTCACTACCTCCAGGCTCTGATCAGGCCCTACACCCAAACAAGGGCACTGCGTTCATCCACCTCTGGCCTGCTCGCCTCCCTACCACTGAGGAAGTACAGTTCCCGCTCAGCCCAGTCAAAACTGTTCGCTGCTCTGGCCCCCCAATGGTGGAACAAACTCCCTCACGACGCCAGGACAGCGGAGTCAATCACCACCTTCCGGAGACACCTGAAACCCCACCTCTTTAAGGAATACCTAGGATAGGATAAAGTAATCCTTCTCACCCCCCTTAAAAGATTTAGATGCACTATTGTAAAGTGGCTGTTCCACTGGATGTCATAAGGTGAAAGCACCAATTTGTAAGTCGCTCTGGATAAGAGCGTCTGCTAAATGACTTAAATGTAAATGTAAATGTAAGGGCACATCGACTGGTTTTTCACCTAGGATATTTGAACCAGCGACCTTTCGGTTACTGGCCCAATGCTCTTAACCACTAGGCTACCTGCCACCCCAAATTTAGGAGTAGTGTCTAGAGCAGACCACGGCCCGCGACCTGATTCAACACGGCCCGCGACCTGATTCAACACGGCCCGCGACCTGATTCAACACGGCCCGCGACCTGATTCAACACGGCCCGCGACCTGATTCAACACGGCCCGCGACCTGATTCAACACGGCCCGTGGAATCATGCTCAGGTCACATTAAGAATTTGCCATAGTAAAGTTTTGAAAAGGGTATTTGTTATTCAAATTAAAAGCCCAATGAATACTCTCCTTTATGTAATGATTTAACTCCCACCGCCTGGGGGACATTTATTTTTAAGGCACGTATAAATAAATCACAGTTACAATTGTAGCTAGCTAGAAATTGCGCAAAAAAATTGTTTTTCAAAGTTTTCAAAGAAAAGGAAAGTAGACAATGAATGTAGGGTGTTCCAGCAAGAGTGGACATCCAAACATGTATTTATTGAGGTACCAGAGAGTGATGTGTGCTTAACGTGCAAAGAGAGCATCGCTGTCTTGAAAGACTACAACTTGTCCCGACACTTCCAGACGAAGCACGCAGAGAAATATAGGAATATGTCTTCTGAGCAGAGGGCAAGTGCATCGAATGAGTTGCTTTCTCAGTTGCAAAAGCAGCAAGGACTTTTCACAAAGCTGCATTCAGCAAACGACGGAATTGTGAGAGCTAGTTATGTACTGTCCCATAAAATTGCTCCACATAGCAAGCCATTCGCTGAGGGCGAATTCATTGAAGAATGTTTAATTGACTCTGCAGCAATACTTTGCCCCGACAAGGAAGAGCTGTTTGAAAATGTTTCCCTGTCAAGACGAACAGTGACACGGCGTGTTGAGGACATTGCAGAGAATATGGAACAACAGTTGAAAGACAAGGTAAAGGATTTCACCTATTTCTCCTTGGCCCTGGATGAGAGCAGTGATGCACGTGACACGGCACAGTTGTTGATATTCTTACGAGGCATAACCCCAGACTTTGAAATGACAGAGGACCTTGCTTCAGTGCAGTAAATGAAGAACACAACCACAGGGAAATATTTATTGGAGGAGGTTAATAAGTATGTGGCAAAGCTGTGACTGAGTTTTGAAAAGTTATCCAGTCTGACCACAGATGGGTGCCCAAACTTGACAGGAAAAAACATTGGCCTTTTGAAAAGGATACAAGCTCAAGTAGCTGAGCTGAACCCAGATCAGAAAAGTATTTTCCTGCATTGCATTATTCATCAGGAGGTGCTCTGTAAATGTGTTTCTGAAAATGAGCCATGTGGATACAGTCACTAAAGTGGTAAACTTCATAAGAGCAAAAATCTTTAAAGCACAGGCAGTTTGTCTCACTGCTGGAAGAAACAGGGTTGGGTCATGCAGATCTCCCCCACCACACAGATGGCTGAGTTTGGAGAAGGTGCTTAAAAGTGTGTGGGACCTGAAGTCAGAGATTGCTGAGTTTTTTTAAATGGAAGGAAAATATGTGGATTTCCCTCAACTGCAAGATTTTGCCTTCACAGTGGACATCATGGCCCTCATGAATTAACTGAATTCCAAACTACAAGGGAAGGGCCTTTTTGCACATCAGATGTACAGCCTTGTCAAAGCCTTCAAGGAAAATTATTCCTCCTGACCCACCAAGTAGAAGCCAACAATCTCACCCACCTTCCAACACTACAAGTCTGTTCCCTATCAGATGACCAGCGGGAGAAGTATACATCACTGCTGCTTTGAATGGTGGGTTTTCTCGTCATTTTGAGGATTTCAACGTTTTGGAAAATGACATGCTGTTGGTTTCCTCTCCTTTCACCTTCAATGTAGATAGCGCTCTCACTGACCTGCAACTTATCGATCTTCAGTCTGATGCAGTGATTGGAGAACTATTCAAAACAATGTCACTGAAGAGGTTCCGTGCATCTCTCGATGAACAAAACTTTCCAAAGATTTGGAGTCATGCTCAGAAGATGTTTGTTCTGTTTGGGTCAACCTATGTATGTGAACAGACATTTTCAGTGATGAAATATTACCAGTCAAGGCACAGATCATCTCTTACTGACTCTCAGCAATCTTGTGCGTAGCGACGTCAGTAACTATATCTGACTTCAGTGCTCTAGTCAATGCCCATCAGACTTCACTCCTCACACTGATTGAGTAGTTTAAATGTAATGTTGAGCTCTCTCTCTTTCTTGTGTTTTTGTGCATAACTACCCGTTAACCAGAGTTCTGTCCGTGGTGCTGAATGCACAGTGTACCTTTCCCTCCGTGCATGTTTAATAATGAAATTACCTACCAAAAGGAGAATATGGATGTGGTTTATTTCTGTGCATGTTAAAAAGTTAAATAAGTAGCATATCTGGACATGATTTACAGTAGATATATCTGTCAACACAGTCATACACACGATGTATAATCCTGTAATAAGATTCTGGCCCATGATGGCAAAAATATATTCTAATGTGGCCCTCCATGGAAAATAATTGACCAGACCTGGTCTAGGGGGTAGGGGTTGGGGACTAGATACACCATATTGGGTAGGGAGTTGGGGCTCCCCCAGAGAACTCCAAAGCAATCATCTATTAAGAATGCTATGATTTCACTGTGTTCACACACCAATTTTCACTGTACTTGTGCACATGATAATAACTTGAAACTTTCAGGGATGAAAGACTAATTATAAGCAGCTCTCTGTCCATCTCTCAAGACAATTGTATAAGCAGGTACATTGATGGGAAGCGTGTGCTCTGACTCCTCAACTCATTTAGTGGGTGGAGGAGAGATGAGATGCCTCTCCACACTTGTGTCCTTTCCAGAGCTCCTCTTGCAGTTTTTGCTGTTGTTTAGATGACTAATGGGCTATAGCGGTTTCCCAGACTGCTTCCCAGAGATACTCTAACCAGTTTAAAGAGACATCTGGGAAGGAACAGTTTCTGTGTAACTGTAGGAGAGAAAGGGCGAGCAGCTGAAGGCACCCTGATCCAACTATCCTGCTGTGCAGAGACTAGTGCTAGACACTCAGTGTGTTGATTATTCTATTGTGTTTAGTACTCATGCAGGTGTATTCATGCACAGAGAATGGTAGAGATGGAGGACAGGGGAGTGGGAGAGAGGTAGAGAGACTTACATGTTAAATACATTTCCTCTACAGGTGTACTTAAATTACAATTACGTCTTTTTTCTGTATAATTTCATAAGGAAGGGAACAAAGGACCTATAATTGAGCTACAGTTGTAGGATCTTTATTTGAGCCAGTTTTTCACAGCAGGAAAATAATCATGCCGCAACTGGAAATGTGAATCATGTGGATTATAATTAATGGACATTTTTTGTAAGGGTTGATACATTTTCAGTTAGGGCAAATCAAGTCTGACATTTTAAAGTGTAAATTGCTAACTTTTAGAAGCCTTCTTAATCCTCAAATACACTACAAGTTTGCATTTCCTGAAAAATAGTGATCAAATGAAGATCCTACACCTGTTTCTTTGTAGTGCATTGCTCCTGCCATATTCTAAGTACTCAACTTGGAAGTGATTGACATCTCACTATAGGTAATTGTAATCTGAATCAGAACAGTCTTTTATTAGACTACTTTGGAAGTTTCTGTCTTTGAGTGATGATAATCAATGATAGTTAGCAGAACTGGTAGCTTGTTAAAGCAGGTCGACCCCACTTACCGTTCACTAGTGTACATTGTAAAGATCACCAGTAAACCATTTTTGTCATAACTTTCTCAGGCCTCTTCATTCCTATGTGGAACATAAGGCTTCTATGAGAGCTGAGGTGATTAGAGTATGTGCGGTAGTCAAGTTAAAGTACCGTTAGTCAAAGGACATTCTACTACAATAACTGCTGCCATGTCTTTTGGCCGTAAGATTTCCAGATACTGTTTTCATTCAAACTCAAATGGATATACAATTGTAACTGCATGGGCCATTGTTTCTGATGTTCTTACATGACAATTCATTAATGAGACACAAACATTCATTTCAATGAATTTTGTTTTTGTCCATGCATTGAAATGGTAACATCTCGTCCAAAACAATGTTTAATAACAATGGAATATCAATCACTACTGTCATGAAGTTGGCATGGGGGGTAAGTTTATGACAGTCATAAATACCTCTTCCCCCCTTTATCCTCTCTCTACCCTACTGAGGTTACATTTGCAAAACCCTTGGTTAACATAGAGATTCTGGGAACATCAGAAGGTGGAGGGAAATGAACTATATTCTGGTAATCTGACCAATTGAACATATGCGGGGGTACTTAATGAATATGATGTCAGTTCTTTTGTCATCTGAGACATTCTCATCAATGATAAGATGACATAAACTCTACAGTGGAAAGTCTACACATTAGTGTTATCGGATTCACATGGAATTGTTGTTCAATTGAAATGTTTGAATATGAAATTATTCGTGATGGGATGAAATGTGATTTTAGCTTCTAAAATGTGAGATTTGGGTTTTCATAAGATAGGCCACTGCTCAATCAGTGGTCCGCCCCTGTGAAGGAACATGGGCTATAAAGCTTTTCAAATACGCCCTCCTCTCCCTTCCTATTAAAGCCCTTGACGACAATATAACCTCCTGATCCGAGGATGTGGGGATGACGGTCCGATGTCAGAATGGTTCAGATAATAACTACAGAACGAAGCCAACATCAGCGTGAGCTTTGGTTGCGAATGGTATGAACTCTTATTCACTACAGAAGTGATACCTCCTAGCTGTTGAGTTAGCAACAGCAGCTGCAAACGAGGGTTAGGAAGGAACAGACAGAGTATCCCGTCTATCACACAACGACGTTACTACAACGTATTCAATTTACCAGCAGAGACATTCTTCAAAGGACTCGGTTGGGCAAAACGGCCTTCCATCTACCACCAACCTACCGAAGCGCAGCTCAGAGTAAATATTTATTGCATTTTCATTTTCCAAATGGGCGGTAATTTAGAATGCATAAGATACTGTATTTACGATAGCACAGCTTCGCCCTTTGTTCCTCAGTCTTCCCGCTCCTTCACTCAAACCCAGCCCCTTTTCTTTTGTGTAACAAGCTGTCATATCTGTTCCGCCCGCTATGACGTAATTTGTAATCAAGTTATGATTTAATTATGTGTATGTGTAATTCTGTGTGATTAGTTAGGTATTTAGTAAATAAATAAATAAACCCAATTTTGTATTGCTGATTCAACTTGTTAGCCAGGGTTCGTGCAGATAACCAAGAATTTACAACTTTCAGATGAGACTGAATTAAGATGACGATTAATATTGACTGCTATTGATGTAAAATATTACTAGGTCTTTAAGAGTTTATTCGGAAGATAACAGCTCTATAAATGTTATTTCATGGTGCCCCGACTCTCTAGTTAATTACATTTACATGATTAGCTCAATCAGGTAATATTAATTACGGAGAAATTATTTTATAGAATAGCATGTCATATCACTTAATCCGGCATAGCCAAAGACACCACACTACTATGACTGAGTGATTGTTTTCTGTGCATCTCCACACCCCTGTTTCACTAAAAAGCTACGGGATGGGGCTGAAAATAATAGACAGAGCTATGGATGCAAGGACAGACCATCCATAATATCAAATGTATAGTTATAACCATGTTTTGATGCTATACCGTGTTTGTTTACATTTATGTTGTTTACAAACATTGGAGTAAAACAAGCTGATATTTGGGGTTCTATTGGGGTAGGACAGTTGAACTAAGATCATGAGGCATTTATGAATGATATTCTTCAATAATCAATGGCTCCACCGTATCAGTCAAACGTTTGGACACATGCCAAGAGTGTGAAAAGATGTCATCAAGGCAAAGGATGGCTACTTTGAAGAATCTCAGATCTAAAATGTATTTTGATTTGTTTAACCTCTTTTGTTTACTACATGAGTCCATAAGTGTTATTTCATAGTGTTGATGTCTTCACTATTATTCTACAATGTAGAAAATAGTAAAAAATAAAGACAAACCCTTGCATTAGTAGGTGTCAACTTTTGACTGGTACTGTATATCATTTATTTATTAGTCAAGTAAAATTGATGTAGCGTCCATAGTTTCTATCTTAAAACGATAATAATCACCTGTTTATAATTCATGTGCACAGATCTGTAAGATTACCTCTCTGAGCATGGCATTGTTTTTAAAATTCTTTATACAGTGTCATCAACATAATTGTTTTTCCTCTAAAGGAAACGCATCATCTGTCTATGGATGTGTGTCTAGTGGGGTTTTCACAACAAAGAGAACAAATAGAAAATGCTGAATAAGCCTTAGCCACCACAGCTCCATATCCTGTCCCCTTTAATACGTCCGCTGGTGCTCATACAAATGTCATTCACATCCGACTCCATTAATGAACGTAAGCCCAGGCTCAAATCTGCCAGACTGACAATGGCCCACTGTGAGTGGAGGTACAATCAGTTGACTGTTTAAGGCTGCTGCTGTGATCTAGAAAAGGAGAGAGGTTTACACAATTGAGTTGGCAAGAATATTGTTACACCAGATTCAGGGATAAAGCATGGGGTCTTAGCTCTGATTCCTGAGGGGTGCGGCATCTGCTTTATCCTTGACTTACCATTCGTTGATCAATTTAGTGCCAGGGATGAATCCAAACCAACATAATTTGTGGCCCTCAAGAACTGGAGTTGATAAGCCTTCACTATTTACCACAAGCAAAAACCATACTCCATATTTTCTCCCTCTCTGGAAGAAAGGATAGAGGTTCTGAAAGCCTCTTTAGTAGGATCACCATGTAGGTTATAGATGTTACTGCACTTTTATTCACCATATAAGGACACATGCACTTCTGCCTATTCTGTTCCAGGAAATATGGCTTTGTGTCATTGTGACTCGGTAGTGATTATACAGGGACTATGCCATTGTCTAGGGCAGTGTGGATATGGGACATATTTCCACACAGCGGTTGTTGTTTTCAGGTGAGAACAGTGCAGAGACATAGAGTGGCTTTTGTTAAATATCCAAGGTTGCTTTTAGGGAGACATTTTGGGGATTTCAGACACAAATCAATTTACGGTCTGACTGAGATGTGGTGAAAGCACTGACATGTAAGTCCTCTGTGCATGCATCTTCAGAGGACATAATAGATATATCACACGGTTTCCGTTTATCCTTTGTCTTGGAAGTGTTGCCCCAAACCTGATTCAACTTATCTTGTTGACACAGCTTATTTATAAATACCAAGTTATGTCAGGTGTGTTAGTGCTGGGCTGGAACAAAAGTTTGCCCTCTGTAGTTCTTCAGGGCAGTGATAACCAGTGGAGTGCCCTCTGCAGACAATTAGGGAGAAGGAGCTGTCCATGGTCCTGACAAGTTAAGATCCTGTGGTGGTGGTGCTGAATGAACAGCTCCGCTCTCCATTACTTGTAAATAACATTCACATTGCATAAATATTTATATTGCATAACATTTACATTACATGAATAATTTACTTGTACATTTACATATACTGTACATAATACATTTAGCATTTTCATTGCATTCAAATGGCTTTTGAATGGCCTTTGAATGCCAACCATTTTACACCAACAACAGCCTCTTTAAGAACCAGTGTATCTTTAATTATATGTAAAACATGTACATGCAGCCCATGGATGATATTCAGCTAATGTCCTATTATTTTTATTATTTTCTCTAAAACATGTTTTCCTTAGGGTCCTGAAACCCTCATTTTCTATTGTTAAGTACACTGAACACACACACAGGTAGTAATGATACACACAGGTAGTAATGATACACACAGGTAGTAATGATACACACAGACAGTAATTATACACACAGGCAGTAATGATACACACAGGTAGTAATGATACACACAGGCAGTAATGATACACACAGGCAGTAATGATACACACAGGTAGTAATGATACACACAGGCAGTAATGATACACACAGGTAGTAATGATACACACAGGTAGTAATAATACACACAGGTAGTAATGATACACACAGGCAGTAATGATACACACAGGTAGTAATGATACACACAGGCAGTAATGATACACACAGGTAGTAATGATACACACAGGCAGTAATGATACACACAGGTAGTAATGATACACACAGGTAGTAATGATACACACAGGTAGTAATGATACACACAGGCAGTAATGATACACACAGGCAGTAATGATACACACAGGTAGTAATGATACACACAGGCAGTAATGATACACACAGGTAGTAATGATACACACAGGCAGTAATGATACACACAGGTAGTAATGATACACACAGGCAGTAATGATACACTCAGGTAGTAATGATACACACAGGTAGTAATGATACACACAGGTAGTAATGATACACACAGGCAGTAATGATACACACAGGCAGTAATGATACACACAGGTAGTAATGATACACACAGGCAGTAATGATACACACAGGTAGTAATGATACACACAGGCAGTAATGATACACACAGGTAGTAATGATACACACAGGCAGTAATGATACACACAGGCAGTAATGATACACACAGGTAGTAATGATACACACAGGCAGTAATGATACACACAGGTAGTAATGATACACACAGGCAGTAATGATACACACAGGTAGTAATGATACACAGGCAGTAATGATACACACAGGTAGTAATGATACACACAGGTAGTAATGATACACACAGGTAGTAATGATACACACAGGCAGTAATGATACACACAGGTAGTAATGATACACAGGCAGTAATGATACACACAGGTAGTAATGATACACACAGGTAGTAATGATACACACAGGCAGTAATGATACACACAGGTAGTAATGATACACACAGGCAGTAATGATACACACAGGTAGTAATGATACACACAGGCAGTAATGATACACACAGGTAGTAATGATACACAGGCAGTAATGATACACACAGGTAGTAATGATACACACAGGTAGTAATGATACACACAGGTAGTAATGATACACACAGGCAGCAATGATACACACAGGTAGTAATGATACACACAGGCAGTAATGATACACACAGGTAGTAATGATACACACAGGCAGTAATGATACACACAGGTAGTAATGATACACACAGGTAGTAATGATACACACAGGCAGTAATGATACACACAGACAGTAATGATACACACAGGCAGTAATGATACACACAGGCAGTAATGATACACACATGTAGTAATGATACACACATGTAGTAATGATACACACAGGTAGTAATGATACACACAGGTAGTAATGATACACACAGGTAGTAATGATACACACAGGTAGTAATGATACACACAGGCAGTAATGATACACACAGGTAGTAATGATACACACAGGCAGTAATGATACACACAGGCAGTAATGATACACACAGGTAGTAATGATACACACAGGTAGTAATGATACACACAGGCAGTAATGATACACACAGGTAGTAATGATACACACAGGCAGTAATGATACACACAGGCAGTAATGATACACACAGGCAGTAATGATACACACAGGTAGTAATGATACACACAGGCAGTAATGATACACACAGGTAGTAATGATACACACAGGTAGTAATGATACACACAAGCAGTAATGATACACACAGGTAGTAATGATACACACAGGCAGTAATGATACACACGGGCAGTAATGATACACACAGGTAGTAATGATACACACAGGTAGTAATGATACACACAGGCAGTAATGATACACACAGGTAGTAATGATACACACAGGCAGTAATGATACACACAGGCAGTAATGATACACACAGGCAGTAATGATACACACAGGTAGTAATGATACACACAGGTAGTAATGATACACACAGGCAGTAATGATACACGGATAATAGTAATAATGAAATAGAAAATATGGGTTGTGTGACTTGGCAAACAGATAACCTGTTTAGAATCAAATCACAGCTTTTTCACCACTTTCTTTCGATTGTTACAACTAAAGTCTTGTGAAAGCCTGAACAGTAAATAGAGTATCTGTTTTTGTTCTGGTCCCGAGATAATAATGTAATATATTATAATATTACATTGACACTATCTTACATTTTTGACCTAGTCTCTGGCAGCAGGTGAGGACTCCGACAGACACAGGGGTTATGTTGAAATGTAATCTAGCTGGAGCTGGGCTGATGTTATCTGACTGTTAATTAGCCCTAGAGCCATGAGCTTGCCGATACAGAGCATGGATGTGTGTGGTGTTGGGTATTCAGACCCTGGCCGTGTTGTTATTGTGAATAAAAGGTCATAGAGGAACTATGGAGGCAAACGTCTGTCAAGACCGGGTCTCAATTTCCTACTCTTTGTCATTTCCATGTACAGAGCCTTGACTCGGAGAAAAGGCCCCCAAGGAGTCAGCCATTTTAAGTTCCTCCTCGTCCACATCACGAGGACTTGACATGGACCAAAAACAACACCACCACTCTTGTCAAGAGGACGCAACAGCTTATTTTCTTCCTAAGATGGCTGAAGAAATTCCGCATGCCAGCCCGGGTCCCCTCCAAATTCTACCGCTGCACCATCGAGAGCGTCCTGACCAGTTGCATCACGGCCTGGTACAGGAATAGCTCCATCCACGACATTTACATTTACATTTACATTTAAGTCATTTAGCAGACGCTCTTATCCAGAGCGACTTACAAATTGGTGCTTTCACCTTATGACATCCAGTGGAACAGCCACTTGACTGGGCTGAGCGGGAACTGTACTTCCTCAGTGGTAGGGAGGCGAGCAGGCCAGAGGTGGATGAACGCAGTGCCCTTGTTTGGGTGTAGGGCCTGATCAGAGCCTGGAGGTACTGAGGTGCCATTCCCCTCACAGCTCCGTAGGCAAGCACCATGGTCTTGTAGCGGATGCGAGCTTCAACTGGAAGCCAGTGGAGAGAGCGGAGGAGCGGGGTGACGTGAGAGAACTTGGGAAGGTTGAACACCAGACGGGCTGCGGCGTTCTGGATGAGTTGTAGGGGTTTAATGGCACAGGCAGGGAGCCCAGCCAACAGCGAGTTGCAGTAATCCAGACGGGAGATGACAAGTGCCTGGATTAGGACCTGCGCCGCTTCCTGTGTGAGGCAGGGTCGTACTTGCGGATGTTGTAGAGCATGGAGCATTGTAGAGTTGTAGAGCAACCTACAGGAACGGGCCACCGCCTTGATGTTAGTTGAGAACGACAGGGTGTTGTCCAGGATCACGCCAAGGTTCTTAGCGCTCTGGGAGGAGGACACGATGGAGTTGTCAACCGTGATGGCGAGATCATGGAACGGGCAGTCCTTCCCCGGGAGGAAGAGCAGCTCCGTCTTGCCGAGGTTCAGCTTGAGGTGGTGATCCGTCATCCACACTGATATGTCTGCCAGACATGCAGAGATGCGATTCGCCACCTGGTCATCAGAGGGGGAAAGGAGAAGATTAATTGTGTGTCGTCTGCATAGCAATGATAGGCGAGACCATGTGAGGTTATGGCAGAGCCAAGTGACTTGGTGTATAGCGAGAATAGGAGAGGGCCTAGAACAGAGCCCTGGGGGACACCAGTGGTGAGAGCGGGTGGTGAGGAGACAGATTCTCGCCACGCCACCTGGTAGGAGCGACCTGTCAGGTAGGACGCAATCCAAGCATGGGCCGCGCCGGAGATGCCCAACTCGGAGAGGGTGGAGAGGAGGATCTGATGGTTCACAGTATCGAAGGCAGCCGATAGGTCTAGAAGGATGAGAGCAGAGGAGAGAGAGTTAGCTTTAGCAGTGCGGAGTGCCTCCGTGATACAGAGAAGAGCAGTCTCAGTTGAATGACTAGTCTTGAAACCTGACTGATTTGGATCAAGAAGGTCATTCTGAGAGAGATAGCAGGAGAGCTGGCCAAGGACGGCACGTTCAAGAGTTTTGGAGAGAAAAGAAAGAAGGGATACTGGTCTGTAGTTGTTGACATCGGAGGGATCGAGTGTAGGTTTTTTCAGAAGGGGTGCAACTCTCGCTCTCTTGAAGACGGGAGGGACGTAGCCAGCGGTCAGGGATGAGTTGATGAGCGAGGTGAGGTAAGGGAGAAGGTCACCGGAGATGGTCTGGAGAAGAGAGGAGGGGATAGGGTCAAGCGGGCAGGTTGTTGGGCGGCCGGCCGTCACAAGACGCGAGATGTCATCTGGAGAGAGAGGGGAGAAAGAGGTCAGAGCACAGGGTAGGGCAGTGTGAGCAGAACCAGCGGTGTCGTTTGACTTAGCAAACGAGGATCGGATGTCGTCGACCTTCTTTTCAAAATGGTTGACGAAGTCATCTGCAGAGAGGGAGGAGGGGGAGGAGGATTCAAGAGGGAGGAGAAGGTGACCGCAAAGCCCTCCAGTGACTGGTGAAGACGGCTCAGTACATCACTGGGACCGTGCTCCCATACATCCAGGATATCTACTGGAAACGGTGCCTGAGGAAGGCCTGCAGCATCATCAAGGACCCCAAACACCCCAGCCATGAGCTGTTCACCCCGTTACCGTCAGGCAGATGGTGTCGGAGCATGAGGTCTGATACCAACAGGCTCAGAGACAGTTTCTATCTACAAGGCATCAGACTTCTAAACACTTGAACTGGACTGAACAGGTGCACTGACTCACCTACACAGATATATACACACACATACACACACACACTTTCATGCTACACACACTTCACAACTTATGCTACCATACTCTTATTATGATTGCTAAATAGTGCACAATTTAAACACTTGCCCCCCCCCAATCCCCACGTCCCCAAAACACGTGTAAATATTGGACTATAAATTGTGCCTTCCTGTATTATGCTTACGCTAAAATGTTTATTTTCTACTGATCCATTTACTTTATGTTCCTATTCTTATCTTTTATTATTTCTTATTGCTGTTGCATTGTCCAGAAGGAACCTGCAAGTAAGAATTTCATTGGATGGTGTATAGATTGTGTATGATGTATAGATAGATGGTGTATGGTGTATAGATTGTGTATGATGTATAGATAGATGGTGTATGGTGTATAGATTGTGTATGGTGTATAGATAGATGGTGCATGGCGTATAGATTGTGTATGGTGTATAGATGGTGTATGGTGTATAGATTGTGTATGGTGTATAGATAGATGGTGTATGGTGTATAGATTGTGTATGGTGTATAGATAGATGGTGTATAGATTGTGTATGGTGTATAGATAGATGGTGTATGGTGTATAGATTGTGTATGGTGTATAGATAGATGGTGTATGGTGTATAGATTGTATATGGTGTATAGATGGTGTATGGTGTATAGATTGTGTATGATGTATAGATAGATGGTGTATGGTGTATAGATTGTGTATGATGTATAGATGTATGGTGTATAGATTGTGTATGGTGTATAGATTGTGTATGATGTATAGATAGATGGTGTATGGTGTATAGATTGTGTATGGTGTATAGATTGTGTATGATGTATAGATAGATGGTGTATGGTGTATAGATTGTGTATGATGTATAGATGTATGGCGTATAGATTGTGTATGATGTATAGATGGTGTATGGTGTATAGATTGTGAATGGTGTATAGATAGATGGTGTATGGCGTATAGATTGTGTATGGTGTATAGATGGTGTATGGTGTATAGATGGTGTATGGTGTATAGATAGATGGTGTATGGTGTATAGATTGTGTATGGTGTATAGATAGATGGTGTATGGCGTATAGATTGTGTATGGTGTATGGTGTATAGATAGATGGTGTATGGTGTATAGATTGTGTATGGTGTATGGTGTATAGATTGTGTATGGTGTATAGATAGATGGTGTATGTTGTATAGATTGTGTATGGTGTATAGATGGTGTATGGTGTATGGTGTATAGATTGTGTATGGTGTATAGATAGATGGTGTATGGTGTATAGATTGTGTATGGTGTATAGATAGATGGTGTATGGTGTATAGATGGTGTATAGAAAGACTATTCTAGCATGTGAAAATCAGTTTGCCACTCTTTATTTACATTCACAGTCCTTAACATACATCAAAGCATTGTATGTACAGCAAAACAGATCACCAACATCAACTGATGCCCCTTCATTAAGATGTCAATGTGTTATTTTGCAAGCCTGATGGCAATTTAGTAGGTGAATAGTTGTTTAACTGTATAGTTTACTGTATACTTTAAAAATAGTTTTCAAATAATTGTTTCACATTCATAGTTACTGGAGGTATTTTAGCATTTTTGGCTAAGATGACCTGACAACCCACAACAATCTCATCAATATGTTTGTGATTTGCTGCTATTCCTGGAGCAGAAAAATAAACAAATAAGGTTCATTTTAAAAGATAAAAATGTACATTCAAAATGATGTGATAAGAATTTATTGAGCATAATGAGGATGTATTGATGATGAACCATCTGTGGTTATATGATCATTTATAGTGCTTTTCTAAAACTGAAAGTGCTTTACATTGCATGGGGGTAACTCACTCATCACATAACTTTTCATCTCTGCCCCCTTCCCCTGTCCCACTTCAAAATATCACAGACTTTGCCAGCTCAGTTACCGCAGATGACAAACTTTGATCCTGAATATACAGTGGGGTCTGAAATGATCGACACCCTTGATAAATACGAGCAAAAATTACTGTATAAAATATGCAATGTTTTTGTTGTTGAAATGATTTGTTAAACTAAATATTTTTCTCTGAGCTATTGTATTAGTATAAAATAATATAATACATTTTTTTCTCAAAAAGGTAGGGGTCAAAATTATTGGCACCCTTGTTTTCAATACCTGACATTGGGAGAATAATGGCACTGAGACTTTTTCTAAAATGTTTTAGAACACATTGGGAGGGATCTTAGACTATTCCTCCACACAGAATCCGTACAAATCCTTGATATCCTTAATCTGCACTTATGGACTTCCCTTTTAAATTCAAACCCCAGGTTTTCAATGGGTTTCAAGTCCGGAGACGGAGATACCCGTTGAATTAACCATTTGATTGTGGGTTTTCATGTGTGCTTGGGGTTATTGTCTTGCTGGAAGATACACTTGCAGCCAAGTTTCAACCTCCTGGCAGAGGCAATCAAGTTTTGGGCTAAAATGTCCTGGTACTGGGTAACGTTCATGATGCCGCTGACCTTAACAAGGGCCCCGGGACCAGTGGAAGCAAAATAGCCCCATAACATCAAAGATCCACCACCATATTTTACAGTAGGTATGTGGTTCCTTTCTGCGTTCTCATTTCGACGACAAACCCACCACTGGTGTGCGTGGGCAAAGAGTTTGATTTTCATGACATGTGACCAAAGCACTGGTTCCAAATCCAAGTGCCAAGCCCTTTAGCAGACTCATCTTGGAATCAGTGCTCTGGTCAGATGACATGAAAAGCTCTTTGGCCACACGCAGAAAATAACCCCATACAATGGCTTGTATTCACCTCCTTTGGCATTTTTCCTATTTTGTTGCCTTACAACTTGGAATTAAAATGCATTTTTGGGAGGTTTGTATCATTTGATTTACACAACATGCCTACCACTTTGAAGATGCAATTTTTTAAAATTGTTAAACAAACAAGAAATTAGACAAAAAAAATGAAAACTTGAGCGTGCATTACTATTCACCCCCCCAAAGTCAATACTTTGTAGAGTCACCTTTTGCAGCAATTACAGCTGCAAGTATCTTGGGGTATGTCTTTATAAGCTTGGCACATCTAGCCACTGGGATATTTGCCCATTCTTCAAGGCAAAACTGCTCCAGCTCCTTCAAGTTGGATGGGTTCCACTGATGTACAGCAATATTTAAGTCATACCACAGATTCTTAATTTGATTAAGGTCTGGGCTTTGACTAGGCCATTCCAAGACATTTACATGTTTCCCCTTAAACCACTCAAGTGTTGCTTTAGCAGAATGCTTAGGGTCATTGTCCTGCTGGAAGGTGAACCTCCGTCCCAGTCTCAAATCTCTGGAAGACTGAAACAGGTTTCCTTCAAGAATTTCCCTGTATGTAGCGTTTTCCTTGATGGCCAAAAAGCTACATTTTAGTCTCATCTGACCAGAGTACCTTCTTCCAGGTTTTCTCCCACCAGCCTTTTGGTGAACACCAAACATGTTTGCTTATTTTTTCTTTCCACTCTTTCGTAAAACTCAGCTCTGTGGAGTGTACAGCTTAAAGTGGTCTTATGGAGATACTCCAATCTCCGCTGTGGAGCTTTGCAGCTCCTTCAGGGTTTGGGGAGTCTCCCACATGCCTTTTGGTGAACACCAAACAATTTTGCTTATTTTTTCTGGCCACTCTTTTGTAAAGCTCAGCTCTTTGGAGTGTACAGCTTAAAGTGGTCTTATGGAGATACTCCAATCTATCTTTGGTCTCTTTGTTGCCTCTCTGATTAATGCCCTCCTTGCCTGGTCTGTGAATTTTGGTTAATGGCCCTCTCTTGGCAGGTTTGTTGTGGTGCCATATTCTTTTCATTTTTTAATAATGGATTTAATGGTGCTCAATGGGATGTTCTATGTTTCTGATATTTCTTTATAACCCAACCCTGATCTGTACTTCTCCCCAACTTTGTCCCTGAGCTGTTTGGAGAGTTCCTTGGTCTTCATAGAGCTGGTTGCTTGGTGGTGCCCCTTGCTTAGTGGTGTTGTAGACTCTGGGGCCTTTCAGAACAGGTATACTGAGAGCATTGACAGATCAGGTGACACTTAGATTACACACAAGTGGACTTTATTTAACTAATTATGTGACTTCTGAAGGTAATTGGTTGCACCAGATCTTATTTAGGGGCTTCATAGCAAAGGGGGTGAATACATATGCACACACCACTTTTCAATGTTATTTTTTAAATATTTTTTTAAACAAGTAATTTTTTAAATTTCACTTCACCAATTCGGACTATTTTGTGTATATCCATTACATTAACTCTAAATAAAAATGCATTTAAATTACAGGTTGTAATGCAACAAAATAGGATAAACGCCAAGGGGGTGAATACTTTTGCAAGGCACTGTACCTACTGTAAAATATAGTGGTGGATCTTTGATGTTATGGGGTTATTTTGCTTCCACTGGTTATCACTGTATGTCTAATAAATCACTGTATGTCTAATAAATCACTGTATGTGTTCATTTAATGAAAATAACTTCAACATAAATCTTTTTTAGATTCATTTCCCTGAGCCTCCTTTGGCCCTTAAAATGCTCAGTCTGATCATGTGGGCGTTAGGAAACAAATGTGAAAATATTGACATACACAACCCTGATTAGCTGATAGGATGTTCTTGAGCCCACCCCCTTGCCCAGATGAACAGTTATTGGTGAGTTATTGGTCTATTATAGTCAGATCTTATTGTGAAGTCATGATGTGGGGCCCAAAGTCCCATCCCACCTGAACAGGATGACATTTCAGGATTTTTTTCAAACAGCTCTAACACAAAAAAACAAGGAAATCACATTTGAACTGCACTGCCCATTTAGTAGACTCACACTGATATCTCCGCTCCCACAATACCTCACTAATGTGTGTGTCCAATGAATCAACAAAATGCATATGTCAGTATATTAATTAATTGGGGTTTCTTAAACTATCGGTCAGGACCCAAAGTGGGCCCTGGGCATGTGGGTCGCTAGTTAAGAGAATACATCTATATTCACACACGGTTTCTTCTTAATTTAAGTCGCCGAAGGACGGTATATTTCTCATTTGGGTCTCGAGCTGAAAACATTTAATCAATTACTCATGTAGGCTACTTTCCAACTTGACTGTTCCTGACCTGTACAGCAGCCTCCACTATGAGAAACTTGTAAATGAAATGCATCCTTATGGCCCTCCAGTCAGTCACACGTTGACATCCTTGTGTGTAACCACCATGCTAGGCGGTGCCTCCTCCACTCTTTTCCCCCTCAGAGCCAGGGTGAGAAAGTTCCTGATGGACAGCGAGACTCGGAGCAGCAGCTCCTTGAGTCCGGCCCTGTACTCCTGTCGCATCAGGCAGTACAGCACGGGGTTCAGGCAGCTGTTGGTGTGAGCCAAGCAAACAGTCAGAGGGAAAGCATAGGCCTGGGCATTGTAGAAGGCCTTACTAAAGGGCACCAGGTCAAATTTGATCAGCACTCCCCATAGTGTCAGAGCCTGGTTGGGCAGCCAGCAGAGGAAGAAGGAGAGCACCAAGATGGTCACTGAGCGGGTCACTTTGGAGCGGCGCCGTTGATGGGACCTCTCTGAACTCTCCATGACCCCAACGCTGCCAACTACGCCACTGACTCGCCGGCTCAGGAGGAGGTAACACACGCTGATCACTACCAAGGGAACCACAAATCCCAGCAGTACTTTCTGTGTCTGGTAGAGGCCCAGTAGAATCTGAGAGTCCCAGTGACCCGAGGCAGATCCAGAAAACCGGACGAGACACAGCTCATCATCCGCAGACACCTAGAAACATCAAAAACACCACAATGGAATTAAGTGTTTGACATCAATTGATGCGTTTTGTTTCGATGTACACACAAACAGCCTTACATGCATTTTTAAATTGGCAAATAAAATCAGTCAAACAAACCTGGACTGTGGTGGAGTAGATGGCGTGGGGCATCGTGACCGCCAGTGACACCACCCAGATGGCAAAACTAGCCCACTTGGCACGAGCCGCAGCCATTTTGGGGCTGCTTATCCTCAGTGAGGAGGCGAGGGAGCAGTAGCGAGCCACGCTCATGGCCGTCAAGAAGAAGACGCTAGCGTACATGTTCATGGTGGTCACAGAGCTGACAATCTTACACATGACCCTGCCGAAGGGCCAGCGGAAGTCCAGGGCAGTGTCCACAGCCCAGAAGGGCAGGGTGAGGACGAACTGGAGGTCAGTCACGGCCAGGCTCCTCACAAAGAAGTCAATAGACGAGTGGTGCAACTGGTGGCGGGAGTGGAGAAGGAACAGGGCCAGGAGGTTTCCCACCAGCCCCAGAGCACACACCACCAGGTAGACCAGAGCAATGACCACTCGCATCTGGAAGAAGGAAACACAGTCAAGAGTCAAATCCTGATACATAATGGTTTGGTACGGTCATTAATTAATAATAATCAAAAAGAAAAATAATAAAGTTAATCTTAAATTGATTTATCCTAACCCACAACAACAAAAATATATTTTATATCAAGATAATTTACCTTTAGGACTTTAAAGCTGGGATCTTTAAACTTAAAATATGTAACTTTTTGGGTGACCCCGCCAAATTAAAATAGATATGTGAGTTCAATCTGTCATTCTCATTGAAAGCAAGTCTAAGAAGCGTTTCCAGTTCTTAAATTTCGTTTTTGCATCTTTTATATTCAGTTTTGTACACCAGCTTCAATCTAAATACAATATTTGTGGTTATGAAAAATATATTTCAGAGGTTTAGCTGGTACAACGATTCTCTACACTATACTTGCGTGTTTTATCACAAACAAAACTTAAGCGAACTATTCTAATTTTAGCAACCAGGAAATTTAGCAATTTATGCAGAGTGCATCTTTAATGGGGAAACGGACATGTCCACTCGCGATATTACAACAACAAATAAGTCAGCTACACTCCTCAGTCCGGTGGGGGTACACCATTTCCCCATGCCAATGAGGTAAAATAATGTGTCTTGGTCAGACTTCTTGCAAAAGATTAGTTAGTGCTAGTCTGGAAGAAAAGCCTGCACAACCAGTAGTAGCTCTCTAGGTCCAGAGTTGCAGATCCCTGAGCATCACTCCTCTATGTTCTAGCAGGGCTACTATGAAGTTACACCTGATCTAAACTTAGTTTTGCGTTTGTCACCCTAATGGTTAGGACTTTTGGAGGGTATTCAGAACACACACCGTCATGTTCGCGCTGTCCCCATACAGCTCCGGAGCAGAGTCTCTGGAGAGGAGATGGAGCCAGCAGTCCAACGAGAGGTTGTGGAGCGATTCTCCGGACATGTTAGCCTGCTCTGGGCTCTCCGCGTCCTCCTGACCCCTACACGCCCACTGACCCAGGTGGAGCAAACTGCTGTTACTCTGATGCATGGTTCTTCTCTATCATTCAACAGAATTCTCCGCATGAAAACATGGTCTCACATCACCCAAAGTGTGAAGTAATGGTACAAACATTACGAGTTAAGAGTAGACTCAAAATATCCAAATTCCAACCGCACCGTTTTTGTAAGAAGACACATTTTGTGTTTTAGGACTGTGTTTTAGGAAACAGTCATTGTTAGTAAATATTCACAGTTTTTTCGTTTCATTTGAATGTGCTTGTTCAAGTCCGACTTGTTTCTGAAAGAGTTGCATCACTCGTCTAGTCTGCGCTTTTTATACGGATTGAGATGCCATGCGCGGGTAAAGTCTCCGAGAATTCGCGCTGTGCGGTTGCTATCACCCCATCACGTGCATACAATGGGGGGAGAGTAGGGGTGAGAATGGGGAGGGCTGCAACCTGCTCTCAAAGCATTTCGTATTATTCTGTACATAAGGCTGAGGAACTACAAGTAGTCTAATATGTTATGTTTCGTATGGTATGTATTCATTTGTGGATATCCATCACCCATTTAGTATGATTATGTTCCGAATTACAATTAGTATTAAATGTTACCTATTTGCTGGAAAAGGCATTGTTCGTCACCAAACTGTTCCTGGATGGGGAAGAGGTTGCTCTCGGAGGATGTGTTGGTACCATTCTTTATTCATTGCTGTGTTCTTAAGCAAAATTGTGAGTGAGCCCACTCCCTTGGCAGTAAATCTCTATATTACGGATCTCTATAATACATAACACCATATATTGGGGTTCAGCAACCTGGCCTCAGGGCAATTCATATTATTTGGGACGTTTCTTTTTTCCCTCCATTTAAAAAATAAAATACAATTGTATTGGTCACATACACATGGTTAGCAGATGTTAATACAAGTGTAGCGAAATGCTTGTGCTTCTAGTTCTGACAGTGCAGTAATATCTAACAAGTAATCTAACAATTCCCCAACAACTACCTAATAGGTGGGTGGACCAATTCAGTTTGTCTGTGATGTGTACGCCCAGGAACTTAAAACTTTCCACTTTGTCCACTGCTGTCCCTTCGATGTGGATAGGGGGGTGCTCCCTCTGCTATTTCCTGAAGTCCACGATCATCTCCTTTGTTTTGTTGACGTAGAGTGAGAGGTTGTTTTCCTGACACCATACCCAGAGTGCCCTCACCTCCTCCCTGTAGGCTGTCTCATCGTTGTTGGTGATCAAGCCCACTACTATTGTGTCGTCTGCAAACTTGATGATTGAGTTGGAGGCGTGCATGGCCACGCAGTCGTGGGTGAACAGGGAGTACAGGAAAGGGCTGAGCACACACCCTTATGGGGCCCCAGTGTTGAGGATCAGCGAAGTGGAGATGTTGTTTCCTACCTTCACCACCTGGGGGCGGCCTGTCAGAAAGTCCCGCACCCAGTTGTACGGGACGGGGTTGAGACCCAGGGCCTCCAGCTTGATGATGAGCTTGGAGGGTACTATGGTGTTGAATGCTGAGCTGTAGTCAATGAACAGCATTCTTACATACATTTGAAGTTGGAAGTTTACATACACCTTGGCCAAATACATTTAAACTCAGTTTTTCACTATTCCTGACATTTAATCCTAGTAAAAAATCCCTGTTTTAGGTCAGTTAGGATCACCACTTTATTTTATGAATGTGAAATGTCTGAATAATAGGAGAGAAAATGATTTATTTCAGCTTTTATTTCTTTCATCACGTTCCCAGTGGGTCAGAAGTTTACATACACTCAATTAGTATTTGGTGGCATTGCCTATAAATTG